>NC_133306.1:19269109-19271069 GCF_012295235.1 Primulina huaijiensis
TCCATATTAAAACGTTTAAGGATCTTTTCTGTATAATTTTTCTGGTGAACAAATATTCCACATTCTTTTTGTTCAATTTGTAAACCCAGACAATACTTGGTTTTTCCAAGATCCTTCATTTCAAATTCTTCCTTCAAGTATGACACAACTTCATGAGTTTCATTATTCGTTCCAATGATGTTTAAATCATCAACATATACAGTAATAATTACGCACCTGGATGTTGTTTTCTTAATGAAAACACAATGGCATATTGAATTATTTACATATCCCTTTTTCATCAAATGATCACTTAGCCGATTATACAACATTCGGCCAGATTGCTTTAACCCATATAATGATCTTTGTAATTTCACAGAATAACATTCTCTGGGTTTTGAACTTTGTGCTTCAGGCATCTTAAATCCTTCAGGGATTTTCATATATATATTACTATCAAGTGATCCATATAAGTAAGCTGTAACAACATCCATAAGACGCATTTCTAAATTTTCAGATACTGCCAAGCTAATCAAATACCGAAACGTAATTGCATCCATCACGGGAGAATACGTTTCTTCATAATCAATTCCAGGTCTTCGAGAAAAACCTTGTGCAACAAGTCGAGCTTTATATCTTACTATTTCATTTTTCTCATTTCTCTTTCGAATAAAAACTCATTTGTATCCAACAGGTTTTACACCTTCAGGTGTAGAGACTATCAGGTGCAGGGACTATAGGTCCAAAAACATTACGTTTATTTAGCGAATCCAATTCAACTTGGATGGCATCTTTCCATTTTATCCAATCCTGCCGATTTTTACATTCACCAAAAGATTATGCTTCATGATCTTCATTATCATTTATGATGTCGATTGCCACATTATAAGAAAATATATCATCAATTTCTTCTATATCTTTTCGGTTCCATATTTTTCCAGTATTAATATAATTAATAGAGATTTCATGATTTTCGTCAGTTTGTGGTTCTGACAGAACATTTTCATCATCATGTGTTTCTTCAGGAACAACATTCTCTATTTTGTGATCATCATGTGTTTCTTCAGGAACACCATTCTCTATTTTGTGATCATTGTGTTTCTCTATGAATTTTCTTTTTCGAGGATTTTTATCCTTGGAACCGACTGGCCTTCCACGTTTCAGGCGTTTTACGACATCTTGACTTTGTTCAATTTGTTTCTTTGGAATTTCAATTCGAGCAGGAGCATTTACAGCTTGTATATATGATTTAGTTACCCCTTTTGTATCTATCAATGCATCTGGTATTTGATTTGCTATTCTTTGCAAGTGCACAATTTGTTGTACATCTTTTTCATATTGTTGTGTTCTTGGATCCAGATGTAACAATGATGATACATACCATGTAATTTTTTTTTTCGGTATGTTTCTTGTCTCCCCTTAACAGTGGGAAGATTTCCTCATTAAAATGACAATCAGCAAAGCGTGCTGTGATAAAGTCGCCTGTCTGAGGTTCAAGATATCGAATGATTGATGGACTATCATAACCGATACAAATACCAATCTTTCGTTGAGGTGGTGCATTAGGCACATACACCAAACATTCAAAAATTCTCAGATGAGAAATTTCCGGTTCTTTACCAAATGCAAGCTGCAATGGGGAGTATTTATGATATGCACTTGGTCTGATGCGAATTAATGCAGCGGCATGTAAAATTGCATGTCCCCATATAGAAATAGGGAGCTTTGTTTTCATAATCATTGTTCTAGCAATCATTTGCAGACGTTTAATCAATGATTCAGCCAATCCATTCTGTGCATGTACATGAGCAACAGGATGCTCAACAATGATTCCCATAGACATACAATAATCATTGAAAGTCTGGGAAGTAAATTCACCAGCATTATCAAGTCTAATTTTCTTGATTGTATAATCGGGAAATTGATTCCTCAATTTTATTATTTGAGCAAGTAATCTTGCAAATGCAACATTTCGAGTTGA
>NC_133306.1:19273782-19310827 GCF_012295235.1 Primulina huaijiensis
AATAATAATAATAATAATAATAATTATTATTATTATTATTATTATTGTTGTTGAAAATTAATATTTGAATATTGAATATTTGAATGTTGAATATTTGAATGTTGAAAATAAGAGTTGTAAAAATTAGAAATTTGTGTGTGATAATGAAGTTAATGATGTAATTTATTTTTGGATTATTTGTAAAGAAATTCTATAAATAGATATCTCATTTGTGAAGAAAATCACAATTGAATTGAGAGAAAAATATTATAAAGTGTGTAGTGTGATAATTTTGAGAGTTTGAGATTTTTACTTTTTACCGTAAATTTTTACTTTTTCACGACAATTATTATTATTATTGATGATATTTGTTTGGTATTAATTGCAGGGCCTAACATAGGAGTAAGAGAAACCAATCAATACTAGAACAGTAGACCTGTTTAAAAAAGATTCACACTGGATAGAAGGCAAAAAAAATGAAAACAACATAATAGAATGCATTCCAATAGAAATCACTTTAGATAATATAATGCACACATTCCATTGGACAGTCGAAGTGCACAACCCATTATGGTGGTACATATTTGAGTTAGTTGATGTCTGAATTTCGATTTGATACTTACATAGAGGATGTTCAAGACACGTGACTAGACAAGTCAAACTATTATCAAAGTTATCAATTGTGGTGAACCTAAAATCACTTTTGGAGATATTTCTAAAGGTAAAACCGTATGTAAAGATAAGATTGTATAAATAAAATATTATCATTAATGATTATTAGTTGAAATTTGTGTTATAACTTGATTAATATTAGTCAACTATGTGATAATGAATATTTGGTAGTGTTTCATAAGTACACATGCACAATCAAAGATGATGATTCTAATATTTTATTACAATGATTTAGAAGTGGTAATATATAAGATAAATTGGGAATATGTTCAACCCGACACTCTTACATGTTTTATTGCATCTTTTTCTAAAAAATATTGGTTATGACATAAACACTTGAATCATTTGAAATTTAGATCGTCAGTCAATTATTTGTGTAAGATAAATTTATTTGATGGTCTACGGGAAATAGAATATTTCAAGAATCATATATATTCTGCATGTCTATTAGACAAGCAAGTAAGATATAGTTTTAAGCATAAAGATAGTAAATTGACATCTCGTTGCTTGAAATTATTGCATATGGATTTATTTTGACCTATACCCATAATGTGTTTTGGGAGAATGAAATAAATGTTGGTTATTATTGATGATTTTTCTAGATTTACATGGGTATTATTCTTACGTGAAAAAGATCATACACGCTCTCAATCGATTAAATTTCTTAAATGTGTTCAAAATGAAAAAATGTTTCAGTTATTAAAATTAGAAGTGATCATGGTACTGAATTTATTAACAAAGGTTTGAAAGTCTATTTAGCAGAACAGAGAGTTCAACATGAATTTTCAGTAACAGGACCCCTCAACAAAATAGAGTTGCTAAAATAAAAAAATAGAACCTTAAAAGAAGCGGCACAGACCATGCTGCTATTTAAGACATTTCAAAATAATTTTGGATAGAAACAATCAACAGTGTTTGTTGTACTCAAAACCAAACCATGACCAACAAGAAAGATGAAAAAACACCTTATGAAATATATTAATGTGAGTAAGCTTAATGTTTCTTATTTTCATATTTTTTAATGTAAATGATATATTAAAAAGTAAATGATATATTCATAACAATGGTAATAATCACTTAACTGCTTTTGGTTCTATGACATATGATGTCATTTTTCTTGGTTATTCTGCTATTAGCAAAGCATTTATGGTGCTTAATCAGAAAACCTTAAATGTTGAAGAAACCGTACATTTAATTTTTTTTAATGAATTTCTCATTACTCATGAGAAATATAACATGAATGATTTAAGAATTAGAATGGAAAATATTCATCTAGATGAAAGACAACGAGGAAGACATAAATCTACCTAGAAGATCTATTCAGTCTCCTGAGCTAGTTGTACCTGAGATGCAACCAGAAGCAAAAATCAGTAGAAGACAAGATCAAGTGATTGAATAAAATTATTCAAGAAGATGATGAAGAGATCCCAATGCAAATTTACAATCCTGATCCAATATCTTGGTTCAAAAAAGAAAATTTCGATTGTTATAACATCAATGACAAAAGCATAAAATTCGACCGCTGGAAGTTGTTTTTCACAACTTCTCATGGATTGTAAAACAACAATGAGATTATGGAATTCAATCTTCTGAATCAGCTAATTGCATACAATCTAGTGTTTCATTCAAGAAACAAGCATATTGACATTAGACATCATTTCATTAAAGATTACATAATGAAGAAATATATCAATTTGGAATATGTGTATACCGAAGAACATGTTGCCGCTATCTTTACCAAACCATTGTAAGAAGCTAAGTTTTCTTATTTTAGAAATTTTTTTGGAATTTTTTTTATCTATCTTAATTTTTGTATATGCTTAGGGGGAACAACATTTTGATTGGTGGAATTCATATAATCCCTACCAAATTCAGTTTTGGTGATCACACTGATAAGACAATTGCTCTACTGAAAATATACCTCTACTGTTTTTAGTATAATTATAATGGATTGACTTTATCACATATTGTGATCATCTATTCGATTTTGATTATTAACCTTTTAAGGACAATCAATAGATTTATTTGTCTTAACATTTTAATTTTAAATATATTTAAACCACAAACATGTTTTCACGTGTCTATGTGTTTTATCCTCTTTGGATGTCCATTGGATTTTCACCAGCTTTTCAAGGTAATGCGATATAAAAAATAAAAACGAAACATCTCTTGTTTCAAAAAAATGAAAGAAAAACATAAATTAAAATGAAAATAAAGTAACAATTATTTTTATTAATAATATTTTTTTATTTGATCTGAATACAATTTTTTTTACATTTAATGACATTCATTAATAAATTTAATTATAATTTTTTGAGTAGTTAATGTTTTAAATAACTTATTTTAGGAATAAAAAGTATTGATAAATTTACTAAAAATAAAAAACAAACAATAAAGGGCATCATAGAAAATTTATAGAACAAAAACTAAATATGATGTGCATTTAAGAAAAATGTGATGTGTGAATAACACTACCTTTTTAAGTTTTCAAAACAATTAATTTTAAATAATTTGATTTGCAATTGAGAGATATAATAATAGCTTCTTTAAACTCTTCGACCAAATTAGAAAAGGATAGAGATCATATTTTTAAATTTTTTTAATGAAACTGGAGCATATTGCTTAATTGTTCAATCTATAAACTAAAAATCCATAAGTATTTATTTTTATACATTAATATCAAGTGTCAAATTTTGTTTCACAAGGAATGATCGAGGAGGTCGAATTCAAATATTAAAACTTTGAAAATGAAGTCACACAAAGTACATATGCTAGTTAATTGCCAAAGGTTAAAGTCACACCCTAAATCAAAGATGTAATTGCAGCCGGGCGTTTACAATTTCTAGAAGTCGATCGAATGACGATATCAAAGTTTGAATTTTAATAAATTCCAATTTTAAGACGAAAGATAAACAAATGCGATGATATTCTTATTAATTACATCCATAATATAAATACATATGAAACTTTTCTGGTCTGTGAAAATAATTAATCATAGCACGAAATCAAAATATGAGTCGAGTCGGCCATGTCTTATCCGACCAGCACCATTCGCAATTTTTATATAATTTGTATCCTCGATTTTAATCTTTTATTGAAGAGGTGTAAGGAGTGAGTCGTCTGCAATCACCTAGCAAGTGATAACGAATTTTATTCATGGTTTGAATTGATTAGAAAACAATGCAGTTTAAAATGGTTGGCATGTTATAGAAAACAAGTAATTTCTTATATCCAATTCATTTGAATTGAAATATTAAAATATTTAGTTTCCAACTGGTTAAAATGATGGGCAATGCATCAAGAGACTACTCTTCTGTTAATGATCTGATGGTGCTAGTTTCTCTCGGGCTTCATACATGTGTATGAGCAACTTGTGAAAATAATACATATTTCAAGAAAATTTGTAAATTATTTTTCTAAGTTTGCCTGATTTAGGTTTTGGTTTGTTAAGTAATCAAAATTTGGTTTTGGTGTAAATTTTTTTTTAAACGATAATTTTTTAGTCATATTTCGTTAGAATGTCGAGTGACATCGAATATTGCAAGCAATAATTGTGAGGCCCGGGGCCGAAGAGGGCGGGGGTGATCGCCGACGCCATCAGTTGCACGGACAATGAACGGCTCCTGTCAGGCTTCTAGGCGGAGGGAACATGAATGAACCGATCCCACACGGGAATGAGAGGGATTCCGAGACTGTTCAATGTAATAGACTGTACAGTTGAAGAAGACTTAAAAAGATTTGATATGTACTACTCATACCACGAAGGTGCATCTTCTTTTCGGTAGCTCATCACATAAGAACTCCAAAGTTAAGCGTGCTTGACTTGGGGCAATTTTGGGATGGGTGACCTCCTGGGAAGTTTCCTAGGGTGCGTGTGAGTGAGGGCATAAGCACGTTGGAAAGACTCGTCTTGGTACAGTGAGAACAGTCGTCGAATCGGTTTGGTACAGTGAGAACAGTCGTCGAATCTGGGGCGTTACAGTTGGTATCAGAGCCGACCTCTCTTAGTACGGTGTGGTTCGGGGACGAACCAAGCTGAAGCTGGTGGGCATGTGAGGCCCGGGGCCGAAGAGGGCGGGGGGTGATCGCCGGTGCCATCAGTTGCACGGACAATGAGCGGCTCCTGGCAGGCTTCTAGGTGGAGGGAACATGAATGAATCGATCCCACATGGGAATGAGAGGGATTCCGAGACTGTTCAATGTAATGGACTGTACAGTTGAAGAAGGCTTAAAAAGATTTGATATGTACTACTTATACCACGAAGGTGCATCTTCTTTTCGGTAGCTCATCACATAAGAACTCCAAAGTTAAGCGTGCTTGACTTGGGGCAATTTTGGGATGGGTGACCTCCTGGGAAGTTTCCTAGGGTGCGTGTGAGTGAGGACATAAGCACGCTGGAAAGACTCGTCTTGGTACAGTGAGGACAGTCGTCGAATCGGTTTGGTATAGTGAGGACAGTCGTCGAATCTGGGGCGTTACAATAATGATGGAGAACACTGTTAATGTGTCTGATATCATATCAGTATTCCGACGAAAGTAGACACAAAAACAAAAGGAAAAAGAAACTCGTAGGACGAAAAGCAAATGGCTCATTTTTTTAATTTTTTTTTGCTTAAAGATGTTTGAATGTGGTCAGCAGCTTTGATTTTCAGTAGGCTATCCCTCTGTTTTTCCATAAAGTTGTAACTCATGGTTAATGAAAGATGGTTTTCATGCCTAAAAAAAATTCTAGGAAATCATATACGAAGGATCAATTTTCAATTACGCAAAGGTGCATTGTACGTTGTGTTAGAGTACGTTCCAAGTGAGCTAACTTTTGGCTTAGACTTTTTTCACTCTTGTGTAAAAATAATTTTTATTTTAATAATATTTTACACTTTATTCAATTATGATATTTACTTTTTCTATATACACATAGAAGCTGCATAGATAAATATCTTGAATACAATATGATACCGTGAGGTCGTACATATGATGGCGATCATGACATTCATTTATAAGTTATTGTATATTCTAAATGTGTTCTTAGTCGATTAAACAATCTAAAATAAGGATAAAGACTCGAGTGAGACTACCACGTTTTATTGGTAGGGACATGAAGATGTCAAAACATACAGACGAGTGATCACATGATGAATCACTGAAGAACCCTTCATCGAAATTTCCAAGTGGTTATCGTTTATCGAATGTATAAGTCCATGTTTATTGTTTTATACCATTAGTCCTTTGATTTTAGGCAACATGGAGGCTCTAGTACTAGCTGTGTAGATTCGTTTATCGACTCCATGAGAGTCACGAGGTGACGAGGTTGGGTGTAATTCAGATATATATAGGAGCCGATGCATTGTAGTCGGGGATTCAACATTCACCTACAGGTGCAGATATCCTATGTGATATGACGAGTTAATAGTGCAATGAATATCTGGCCAAAGTATAAGTTGCGCTTTAAGGAAAAATGTTTTCTTAGTTGCATACACGATACCACTATGATTATTCAAAATACATCACATCGTTTTCAAATTCATTTGTAACTCTAGACATATCAATGATTGTAGATTTGATCAGGATACATGATTTGAAAAAACCGTACTGTATGCTAACAATAATTTGCTGGTTCTTGCAGATGCTATTAGTGATACCTAGGGGATCATGAGACGATGCTACTAGAAATTCTTACCATGATGTGATAGAAGGAATCAGACTTGAGTTCTGACATTCTTGATCAAGAGATTAAGAAAAAGAATGAGGTTAATTAGGATAAGTACCTGAATCACATGAAGTTATGAACTCACAGTTAGCTGTATATCTGAATAATTGAGAATTTCACAAGTATTGATTTATATGTATTTGATGATTAAGTTAGATGGACATCAAACATATTACTTATAAAAGAATTTATAAGTAGATTTCATATTTAAAAGTTTTGAAAGTTAACTTAACTGCTAGTTTAATGAGAAGAGTGCAACTGCCTAATTTAGTGAAGAAGTTCCAAAATAAACAGCTGCAAAAATGAATAAATGAAAAATTTTAGCTTCAAAATTTTCACTTTTCATTATAATAATGAGATTTGTACCATCGTCATATCAGCATTGTTTAATCATCGATCAAGATTATGATGAAATCACAATTATTTAATTAGTAAATTTAGAATATTTTAATTAAATATTAATTAAGTAGTTTTTACTACAATATAAAAATTCTCAATGAATATTCTTGAAGGATCTAGTATCAACTAATTAAATAATAGTTATTTAATTATATTATGTAATGTCAAAAATTGAGAATACTACATGAGATATTTGAAACGAGAGAGACACTTAATCTATAAGAGTTCTAGTGGGATCATGACTCAACCATGGAGTGCTCTTGATAGATTGAGATTCAATGGAATTGAGATATGATAAATAATGTTTGTCAAAAGTTGATAACACATAGCACAAGAAAATATACACTTAGATTATCTCTACTAACTCTCTCCTCTCAACTTAAGGATTTCAACCATCACCTTGAGAAGGATTCCAATGGCCGAGCTCCTCCCCATGTCGTCGTACACCGCTGCCACTGCCACCATTGTTTGCCAACTTCCAACGATCAAATCTCAAAATTTGGTCTAGATCTCTAGTTCGATATATACGAAGAGTACAATCTTCAATCAAAGAATTGATTAGGAGATTGAAAACGGTGATTGATCTAGTAGATCGTTCATAAGAATTTACAAGAAGGACTATCTGCGCTAATGTCAGAATAATTTGGTGTTCAACGTTTAAAATGCAAAACTAAATAATCCTAAAATCTTATGTATATGTTTGCCAAAGAAAATTTTGATCGTCAAAACTGAAAATTAATAAAAATTTTAAACTTCTGCTGCGTCTTGTGTAAGAGAAAACGGTACTCCAACAGTGATATCAGAGCTTAGGTTCTCAATCGTATAATTTGTATTGTTTGCAGTTGTTGAATCGCGTTGAGTTTTTTGATTTTAACTGTTTAAAAAATTCCATAAATATCATGCCTTGAAAAGATAATTTTTTAAAAAAATTCTACGCTTTGGGCAGCGACGATTATCTAGAATAATTTAAAATAATTTTTTAGCAGATTTGGGCTCGGCAGCGTACTGCCCTACTCAAATCAGGGCTTCTTGCCAACGCTTCCCAAGAAATTTGCGCAGCTGGCAGTGCACGGGCAAGGTGCTCGAGGTGGTCTTGGGTAGCCCTAGCCCACGAGCTCGGGTGATATTTTATTATTTTTGAAAAATTATTGGCAAATTTGATATTTAATGGAAATTCGACTAATTTACTTTTGAAATTAATTTTTGATAAAATAATTAAATTTTATTATAAAATAAATAATTAAAATATGATTTTTATTATTTATGGTAAAGTTATAAATTAATTGGATAATTAAATAAATATATTTATTTAATTTGTTGATTTATTTTTAATTATAGCGGGTGACGACAAATTTACAAGAAAAGAATATAATGATAATATATGATATTATATCGATAATATATTATATGATGTGATTTTATATAATATGTGATATTATACTTAAAAAGATAACCAATAGCAATGAACAATTTTATAGGTGTATGTTATGATTTTCCACATTTTTTATTTTTAATTATTTGAAATTTATTAAAGTGGACCTGATTTATAAAGTGAACTTGGTTTATGACCCGTACATCTACCCCTTGAATTTGTATCTCAATGTTCTATGAAAATTTAATATAAAAATTAGATTTATTGAGAAATCAAGAATTGAAGATGGTGAGCCAAAATCATCAAGAGTTTTGAATGTCGAAAACATGTGAAATATTGAAAGCTTATGTAATATTGCATTTTGACATGTAAATATTGAAAGCTTATGCAATATTGCATTTTCATTTATGCATTTAACTAAGTTTTGGACTTGAATTAGTGTATGACTCCCACGGATCAAATAGATCTTGGTTATCGATCATCATTTGCTATTTATAATATATCTGATATATTATAAATAATCAATATGTACGTTTTTATTATTATAATAACACGAGTTGCATGAATCTAGCAAACACACAAACAAACATGTCATGATTTTAAAATTAAATGATTAGAATTACTCATTTTGAATAAGATTCGAAATTGATATCAAGAACATAAATAAAAAATTGAAAGTTAATATTTTATTGCCTTCCATCAATGGTGTTTGCATGATGAACGCTACCGGGATCAATTTTTGTCCCATATTATTGGGGAGACTTGGACCCCGGAAAATTGTGACTTCCACTGACATAATTGATGTGAATTATGTGGAACTCCAGTGAATTCGGTTCATATTATTGGAGGATCTCAGGGCGGCCATCCACTAAAATTCAATATTGTTGGATCGGGCTCGACATGTGAAGAGAAACGACATCATATTATTGGGCCGTCATCAAACGTAAGACAAATTACGTGTGGGATTAGGCTCTACCTTTTAATCATGCTTGAATGATATTATTCAGGATAATGATTTAGCAATTCGGTCTTGCGTAATCAATAAGAAAATAGGATTTCCTATTTTATCAAAGAGGGGTGAAAATATAAAATTAGTGGGAGGTAATTCATAAAACAAAAGTCCATATTTTATGTTTTATAAAATATTTTAAAATAACCAGTAACGTTTATTTTGTTTCAAATTTCAGTATACTTGTGACTTCGTCGCAGAATCTATTATTTATTATTCTTGATGAAAACAAGCTAACAAGACCAAATTATCATGACTATCTAATGAATTTAACAATTCAAACTTTTTGAAACAATCCATGATCGTAGTTTCATTATAATTCCGATAGACGACCAAACATCTCTGATGTGACAAATGTACATCACTCATTATAATGATGTAAATTCAAAATTTTAGAAAAACCACCAAGTCAAAGTCAACTGTCTCTTACTCAATTCCGACAGCTCCCAATTTTGGAACTCTCCACAAAATTCAGGTAATTGCAATATCCTCAAATTTTTATCAGTCATGTTAAATCTCACAACTTCCAAATATAAAATCGACTTACAAAAATCTTTATAATTCAAAATTTTGATCTCCATCAAACCACATTCACCAAATTCAAATCTTTGAATTTGACTATCTCAATGGTTCAGTGATACAGCTAACCGTGAGTTCACAAGTCATGTGATTCAAGACATGCATCCCTTATACCAGCTTACCCATGTTAGCCTCATTCTATGTGTCAACCCTTGATCACAAGAACGTCAAAACTCATATCTGATTTCACCCATCGAATCATGGTAAGAGCGCCTAGTAGCATCGTCCCATGATTGCCTAGGTATCACTGATAGTGAATGTAAGAAACAGTAGGTTATGGTTAGTGTACAGTTTAATCCTTTCATCTCATATAACCTGACTAAATTTGCAACAATTTGCATATCGAGGTTTACATGTGAATTCGACAACAATTCGATGTATCTTTGAGTAATAATTTCTGCATCATATGTTCAACTAGGGAACCACTTTACCCTAAAGCAAATATGATTTTCCAACCAGAGATTCCTTGCACTGTTAACTCGTCAGATCACATAAGATATCCACACCTATAGATGAGCGGCGAATACTCAAATACAACGTATTGGTTCTTACATATGTCAAAATTACATTGAACCTCATCATTTGTTGAGCCTCGCGGAGCCGGTTAATGAGTCAAAGTGTTTCACTAGTATATAGATCTTCTATATTGTCCGGGGTCTTAAGGACTATTGGCGTACGACCATAAGTGCAGACTTATTCACTCGATAAATTATAAATACTTGAAAAGTATAAGGGAAGGTTGTTCAGTGATCCATCATATGAGCACTCATCATGTATGATTGGATATTCCATGTCCTTACGAATAAAATGTGGTATACAAAATCACATATGCTAGTGTCGAGTTCGAGCGATTTTTATCCTTATTTTAGACGACTGAAAATCGACTAGGAATAAGTTTAGAACGTACAATAATTTTTAAATGTGTTTCATGATTGCCATCATATGTACGACTTTAATGTACCATAATATATTTAAAATTTTTATATTTGCATCTTGCATTAATATACAAATAAAATTAATTTTATAATGCATAAAATGTAAATATTATTAAAATAAAAATCGTTTGTAACATAGAGTCAATAAAACCCAAGTCACAAGTTGATTTTTCAGGCACCTACTCTAATACACGCTACCTAAGAAACTTCACATGGTTCATTCATCCTAAAATTTCTCTAAGTCAAGCCCACTTAAATTTAGAGTTTTTAAGTCAATAATTTCAGGAAAGAATGTCTTGTTGATATGATTAGTATCTATTAAATTTTTTAAACACTTTTCAATTATACAGTCTCGTATATGCCTGCATAGTTTTGGAATCCCTCTCGTTCTGGTGTGAGATAAGTTCATTCATGTTCTCCTTTACCTAGAAGTCTGTCAAGAGCCGCTCTTTGTCTGTGCTATCTCATGGAACCGACGATCGTTCTCCGCCTTCTTCGACCTCGACCGTTACATCGTGAGAAACAAGATGCTCTATATCGTGTTGTATTGGTCAGCATGCATGACAAACTTACACTCTATGTTTGAGGATGTTAGGCAGGTAATTGATTTCTAAAAAGTGCCATATTCGAAACCATTCAAATTCATGAATTTTTCAATTGATTTTCCAGATAACATTTAAGATTATTAATGACAAAACAAAAGTTATAGTCAAAATAAATAAACTATAATTTATAATTATTTTAGATAAAATAAAAAATAATATGTATAACTATAGTTTTAATTTCAAGTCTAAAAAGTTTGTAGCAAAAAGATAGATACCCCTAGCCAGAAGACTCTTAAATCGACACTTTTTTTTTTTAATAAACGGATAATTTGATTCAAAAGTCATCAACTATAGACTACGTGAGGAGACTGTGAAGGAGTGGTGATACTATAAATAGGGCATTATTTCTTCGTGCTATCACACAAAATATTGGGACATTTCAGTTAACATTAATTAATATTTCAAGCATAAAATTTACAGATATTCCGATGGCAACTGAACGCATTATCATCCTGGCTATTATTATAGCCAGTGTAGTATCTGTTGCATCTGCCGTTGCCGGAACCGCAACTTACTACACTGTATATCTTCGTAAGTTTGCTTTAATTTCTTTTAAAACAAATTAATTTTTTTTAAAAATTATAATTTTAGTAATTTAACTTGTCTATATATATATACACACTACTGATATAATTTCTATAATTGAATGTTACTATTGAAAAAAATACAAGGAAATTCCCTTTCTAAAATTATTAATGTTCAAGAATGCATACGTTTAATTCTGTGGTAATTTTTTTTAATAATTTTATGGATTTGCAGCATCTGCATGCTATGGATATCAAGACCAAGGTACAATGATAGCAGCTGCAAATAGAGACCTTTACGACAATGGTGCGGCATGCGGGAAAAACTATAGGGTGAAGTGCACTGGACCCACCAATCAAGGCGTACCACAGCCGTGCCGGAACGGCGAAATCATCGTTAAAATCGTGGATCTTTGCCCTGGATGTGGAACCAATCAGCTTGACCTCTCTGAGCAAGCTTTCTCCACAATTGCCGACCCGAACGCTGGAAAGATCCAAATCGAATATAACCCGTAAGCAAATTATACACACACACACACACACATATATATATGTATATCCTTTGATACGTATATATTAAGGAATAACTCATAGCATTTTGTAAGTTATGATAATCTGATTTCAGCCAAATTAAATATACATGGAGTTATTGACAATTGTTATATTTGTTGTATTAAATTGCAGGGCTTAAATTTGGAATGAGAGAAAACAAATAAACTTGATCATCAATGGTAACAATCCCCTCCCCTAACTAAAAAATAAAATAAAATTAATAAGCTTTGATTTAGCATTTTCCTAGTGGAAATAATGTGTCGTATGTTATATCCTTAAAATAAAACGCATAGGATAAAAATTTATCTGCTAACGTTGGATGATGTGTCTTTACCATTGTAATACTTCTCTGTAAATGCATAGTTATAAATTTAGGATGACATTTTAAAAAGAAAATTCATTTTGGTATATGAACTATATATTGATAAATTGAAAAATTGGTAAATGAACTATTGTATTAACAAATTGGTACACATACTATCAAACAAAAACTCAATTGTACCCTTCACCTAAATTACTTTAAGTCCAATTACAATTAACAAATTCAATTAGGTACACATTTTTATTTTCAAGATTATTTAATTTATTTTAATGATTATTTTTTAAAAAAAAATCAAATTTATTTAAAAATCATATTATGATAAATAATTATCAACTCAACTATACAAATGCATTTTTATAACATTTATAAAAATATAATAAATAAATATTTGTCATCAGAGTTCAGAAATATTGTTTTCGGACACAAAAAAAAAAACAATCACTATTTTAGTTTTTCAAAATATGACAATGATCCGTTGGAATTCGGGACGTAAATCGACAATGAATGAAATTTTTCATGCGATGTCGTATCGATGCTTATGCAACCACGTGCCATTGATTTTTTTTTTTTTTGCAGAAGATTTGTCTTTTCTTGATATATAATTTTAACATGTAATACTTTCTCGAATTTCAATAGAGCAACACCAAATTTTGAAAAACTAAAATGATGATTATTTTTTTTTCGGTAATCCAGAAACGATATCTCCAGCCTCGGGTGACATATATTAAATTACTTTTTTTTTATCAATATGATAAAAAAAAATTAGTTTTATAATTTACTTGATAACTATTTATAATAATATAAATTTTAAATGAGTAAAATTCATTTTGATACATGAATTATTGATAAATAGCAATTTGGTACGTGAACTATTTATAAATTTACAAATTCATACATGATCAAGCTAAAAAAATCAATTTTACTCTTGACCTTAATTGCGTCTAGTTATCATTAATAACCTATTTAGGTGCACACTTTTATGTTCAAGATTATTAAATTAATTTTATTGATAATTTTTTTAAAAAATTAAATTTATATAAATTTTTAGTTATGATAAATAAATATACAATTAATTTTTTTATCATATTGAAAAAATATAATATATAAATACCGGTCTAGATATAAGAGGTATTGTTTTTTTATCGAAACAAAATTTATCATCATTTTAGTTTTTCAAATTCTGGTATCGATATGTTGGAATTCGGAAAATGTTCAATATGAGAGTTATAGATCTAGAATGTGTGAGATTTTTCATGCGCTGTCGTATCGGTGCTTCAGCCACCATGCATTATTGAAAAGTCAAGAAACTTAATTTGAAGTACAAGTTGAAAATCAACTAAATTTACCAGAATTAATGTATAAATAAAATACAGAAATTTTAATTTCGGTCATTGGAGTTACACAAATCGTGAATGAGTGAGATTTCTCATATGTTGTCATGTTCGTGCTTCGACTACCATGGACTATATTTTTCCAAAATATTTATATTTTCGTGATCTATCTTTCATGATGTTGAATACTTTCTCAAATTCCAACAAATCAATACTAGATTTTGAAAAAATAAAATGGTGATAATTTTTTCTTAACTCGTGCGAATACAATACCTCTAGGTTTTGGTGACTTATACTTATTTATTTTATTTTTATCAATATGCTAAAAAAGTGAATTGTATATTTTTTATTTTACTTTTTTAACCATCATTTGTTATTTATTATGTTATTTCAGTTCATCTATGAAAGATCAGTATCTTTTAAATACTTACATTTTGTTTCAGTTTTGACATTACTAAAGAGGATAAATTGTTAAGATAAAATTTGGACTTAAATTTTGGTGATTATCCAAAGAAATTTAATTGTCTAGTACTACTATATTTGAAAATAAGACAATGACACATGACATTCTCTGCAAGATTCTCGGACATCCAGTATAATTGTGAGTATCAGCCATATTTATGAACGTTGAATCCTCTTCTATAAAAGTAGAAGACATCATAAATGTTTAAAACCAACTGCAACTCTGAATCTTACGTATCATTGAGCATTCTCCGATTTTTCGGGATCTCTAAAAGTCTTATTTCAAGCTAATTTGTACACGTTGAAAAGTTCAATTATATTGTTTAAGGATCATTGAGTGCACATGTTTATTCTCAGTTATCATCTGGAGTACTATGAGGATTATTGTAACTGTCAGAAAAGTGTTTCTGAATAGATTGAGTTTGGAATAGTTGCTAGGAGTTTCAGCTCAATAGAGTTTGTGAATTGAGTTGAAGTAGGTTTGCACAAAAAATTGTACTGTTCAAATCTTTTAGTGGAACCCTTCTGGAATCAGAAAAAGGAAAAACGTAGAAGCTATGTATTCGAACTTCCATAAACTATCTTCTCTATTTACTTTTAGTCATTTATTTATATCGTCTTATCTGATCTGAATATATTATTCACTTTGTATATTGAATTGTTTTCGTACTTATCTGTTAATTACTATACGTTCTTAGTATGATTGAAAAATTTACTTGAGTTACTCACACGAGTTAAGTTTGCAAAATCTGTTTGGCTAGGAAAAGAAGTTTACTCACTCATCTATCATCTTTTCGATCCTAGCATACATCTTAAAAAGGCCGAATGTGGGAACCTTCACGTCGGCCCAAAACATGACTCAGCCCATAAGCTCCAACATTAATGTGCACTAACTATATATTACAATGAATTAAAAGTTTTAAATTTCTTTGAATTATATTTTCAATACGTTTTTTACTGTGAAAGATGCAAAAATAACTTCGGAAGTAACAACCGTTGCTACGATATAATAAAATGTTTTTAGTTACATAATTAGGAACATATATGCCAACTAAAGTTAGTAAAATATGATTTCAACTCTTATTATCTTATCATAATCTCAAAAATAGCATATGTAGGATATTATTAATTTTTTTATTTCGTAAATATATTATAAAATATGGAATTATTGTACAACTAATTAACAGTTGAAAGTAGATATTTAATTAATAATTGAGGGTTTATTTAAGTCAATATTGATAATTGTTGAAGGGAATAAAGTTAAAATTTACCCAAACATAGTGCTTATCTTCTATTGGAGAATGTGAATGTTTTACTATTTGAAATTCCTCGTCGGATTCCGAAATAAATTAAATGTGTACATCAAATTTCTTGCATGTGTCCTCAATAAAAGAAAGTAAAACGCCTGATATATTCATGCATCTTGTTTCCACCTGCTATTTTTCCATATTCAATATACAACTTCATTGCACAAAACAGAAATAATACGAATAATCGCCAACTCCTTATAAAGTTGACCAATTTCTCACTAAGGGGATTAAACATGTAGAAATCTTTCAGACTTTTTCAATACATGAATACCTCAAAAATAAACAAATACACAACAACTTTAACCAAAAAAAAGAAAAATAAAAGTACAATCGAAGCTCAAGAGGAATAGCATGAACAAGAAAAGACGGATAGATTTGAACTGGATCAAAACAAAAAATATAATCATCGAAAGGTAGTCAAATGAGAAAGTAAAAATTAAACAAAAAAAAGTCTTGCAAGGTCAAGAAAAAATAATATTTTTTTTAAAAAATATATCATATAGCTCAGTCGGGATAGCACCTATGCCGCAATCAGGAATGTGTTATTCTTTTGAACAATTTCTTCTTCGCAAATGATAGGATTATTGGCTCCAATAAATCCATAAAATGTTTATCCTGGACAGATAACTGCATGGCAACAGGATTAATAAATGGATAAACGTGATGTGACGAAGAAAAGAAAGCCATGAAGTGAACAAGCTACGTTGTGGCGACTTAGGGAAAAAAAAAACGATTCTCCCTTTGTTATTGTACAGCGGAAATGGAGTCCAAAAGAAACAAATACAAACCTCCTAGGCAATAAAAAGATTATATTTATAACTAAAATTTATCGTAAGTGAAATTAATTAAATAAATTAAATCAAAATTTTCTGAAATAATTTATCATTCAATCTTATTGATTATTAAAATGACCGTTTCAACAGGCGAATATAAAATATGAAAAAAAATGCAAATATGAATATTTTATGTTTGGAAAATATTTAATTATACATACACAAATGTTATCTTATTTATTTTAAAAAAAATTGTATTTCGATAGCTAATAAGATTTAAATTTCTTAATATTATTATAGTTTTCCTGTTGAATAAAATTAAATGAGCGAGGGTAATTTGGGCAAACATTATTTGCTTTTCTTGCGATATTTTCTTACATAAAAAAAGCAGGGGAAGTTGGTGAAAAATCCCCAATCAAAACATTTATTTGGGTTCACTCTCTACCCACAAAATTGTGGTACTATATCATACAAATTGTGGTACACTTCATGTGGAAATGTGGTACTAAAAAAGTACCCAAAAACTGAACAAAAAAAAAACGACAAGCGGGGACGGAAGGCCAATCTCCCGAAAAAAGTATGTTAGGAAAAGTGAAATGGCAGTAAAAGGAGAAGTGACAGAACAAAACTAAAAAATAGCATCTGACTCTCAACTCTGCCCAAGAACACATCTTTTATCTTCTTACTTACGTTATATATCTCAAAGAATATCCAGTCGAAAGTACTTAATGCATAGCATAGGAACTCGATACTTTTTTACAGCAGATTTTAACTTTTAACAGTGACAGTGTGATATAAATAAAAAGGAAATTTATTAATTAATTAAAATGGAAATTTATTTTACTCTTTCTCAGAAATTAAATACTCTTTCTGACAATTTTTTTTTTTTTTTATATGTAACGCTGTTTTCATTTAAATGCTTTGCTCCTACATCATGGCTTCTGCAAGTAGTTCTTGTTAATTTTTATTTATTTGGATGATAAATGGGTAAATTGACTCTTAAAATCCCATCTTGTATTTGTGTTAATCTCTGGTCTACAAAAAAAATATTTTTGCATTATCTGGACTTATATGTCTCCTCACGAATTAATAATTAAAAATGATATTAATATATGATATTTGAATATCAATTGTTTCAAATAAATTACAAAATTCTTATAATATGAAATTATTTAATACGAACGATGACTATACATGTTAAGATACAAAAAATTTATTTTAAAAGCTAATGTTCAAAAATTATTATTACAAATTGACTTAAAATTAAGTATATAAAATATAATTTTTAGCTATATATGTAAACGTGAATGTGTTACACATATATATGGCTTAACAAGTTAATTTATTTGAGAACATAAATTGGTATTTTGAGAACCAAAATAATTAACAATTTTGAGGCACTATATTAAAAAACTTTAGGTAGACAAAATGAAATTTTCTATTTAAATTATATGTGATTAACATTTAAAAAAAATACATGGAACTAGCATTTAGTACACGTGAAAACTAGGCGTAGGCAACAGCTGGTATGTGATATGAGTGAGGAACAAATGATTTAAGGATAAGAGGATTCGAAGGCTAAACGAGTTAGTCTAGTTCGTGTGATTGTAAAAGAAATAATGGAAAGAATGTTTGTCGCTGTTATTGTAATATCAAATTATATAAATATGACAAAGACTTTAATTTGTAATCAATCAACAAAAATCAATAAAAATATCTTCTTTTGTCTCAAATTTCTCTCTAATTCCTACCTTCGTTCTAGGATTCCAACTGACTCGAACCAACCATCCTATCAGTCTGATTTCGTTTTACGTAATTACTATTCGATTTGTGTTTTATCAAATGTATAATCCGATACTAAAACCATTTTATTACGATATGATTTGGTTTTATAGTATTACGGTTTGGTTTATGCGATCGATTTATACTATTTTAGAAACTAATTCAATTAATTCATTATTCTATCATTCTAAAAGGTGTCAATTAATCATTTAAATTCATTTTATATAATTTTCATTTGATTTTTCGATGTTAAAAATATATAATTTGACAGTTGAATTATATTATTTTATTTTAATTTTTTTTTTAGTAAGNCAATAGCTCGGTTCTTGAAATATTGAACACCGATGAGTTAAATCGAGTTTGATTTTCAAACCAAGCGGAAGACACTCGAAATAATCCTTCGTAGAAACCGACTAAATATTTTGTAAAACATTTAAAATATATGCAAGTTGAATGAGTAAAAATATTTTAGTTGAAGCATTTTATTAAACGTTTGGTATGCAATATTTTGGCATTTGAAGAACGCAAAAAATGCTTCAACAACGTATCTTTAAAAACAGTGGAAATGATAAGTAAATGCAATAAATAAATAGAAACAAATTTGTTCATGGATGTTCAGAGATTAACAACTCCGATCCTACGTCACCCCTTCTTCCCCTTGGAAAGGATTCACTAGAAGACTTTGATTTATACAACACCTTATACAAACCCATTTCAACTTAGGACTTATCTTTTGCCTAATTGAAACTCCTAGCACACTCTCGATTGTAGGCCGCAACCTCACAATCCGCATAATGTTTAACGTCTCTTATGCCAAGACTACAGACACAATATTTAATATCTTTGTGTGAAGACTCACTCAACTAAACTTTGAAGTTCAACTCTCTTGCATATGTGTGAGTGATTGTGTGTGAGGAATTTATCCTTTAAAGTGTACATCTCAAATGTATCCTCACACAAGGGCTTTTGCTCTCAACTAGCAGATTTCTTCATGCTAACTGCCCATGCTTTGAATTCTCTTCAAAAGCTCATGTTTGATCTTCAAGATGTTGTATTTATAGGCCCCAACAAAGATATATACGTTAGACACATGAATATGACCGTTCGAAAAGTTTATGTATTGTTTCTGAAATTGCAACGGTCAAATTCTCCTTGCTAGACATTTTCCCGAGCTTAACCTGGTTGGTCAAGGGTTAGTCAGCGGTTGAACTCATGAGCGGTTGAAACTGCTCAGCGGTTGAAAATTGATCAGCGGTTGAAACTGATCAACAGTTGAAAAATGGTCAGCGGTTGAAAACTGATCAGCGGTTGAAAACTGGTCAACGGTTCAAACTGGTCAGCTATTCAATCTGGTCAGCATATCAACCGCAGCTCAACTGGTGTGCTGTGCAAAACCAGTAGTTTCATCTCCATTTATCAGCGTCTTAAGCTTCGATTCAGACTTTGACTTCTGAAGATGATTTGTAGATCATCATCTTATCTTTTCAACTCATACTAAATCGCTTCATTTCAATAACGAGCTGAGAGATATGGCCAAAATACCGCAACAGCTCATACAAAAATGATTGCTGTTTTCGTGCAATCAGTTTGTTCATTCATCAACCGGTTTGACCTAGATACCATTCAATTTTGCCCAACTGACGTGAAATACGACTTGTTTCAAATTGCGTTTTCCAATCAGTCAAGTTGGCAGATTGTCATTTAAGTGATCCAGCTGAGAGATATCATCAAAACACCAAAGCTCACCAGAAATTCAGTTTGTGCATAATTCAGTTTCAGTTTGCTTCTTGTGTTAATCACTTCACACTTGAGTAAATATGTTAGAAACACAATAACAAATTTTGTTAACATCAAAATCAAGATTGCAAATATGAAATGTTCCAACAATCTCTCCCTTTTTGATGATCACAAAACTTAGATAAACAATTGATTCAGTTTCTCCCCCTTTTTGTGTGAATCAAAAAATCGTATTTTCAAAATATTTTGACCACAAAATTTTCTCTCCCTCAATATTTAAAAATAATCTCTCCATTAAAATTATAATGAGTTCCCCCCTCTATTTTTGAAAGATTGAAATTTATAAAATTAGAAGAGTGACTAACCAATTTTCTCCATGGCTCATTTTTGCCGCAGCACATAAGCTCTGCCTTCAATGAATAAACTGCTTTCTCTCAAGCATCAATAGGCTGCAAATTTTATACCGTTATAATCCTCTACAAGTCTAGTTTGCAACGCAAAAAGCGGTTTGTCATTTGGACACTCGAGCAAGGAGATACGTCATTTTTCCTACAGTCGCTGCAAGCTGCACGAAAATTAAGTTTTGCATATATATGTTTAAAAAATGAAATTTTTGAATTTTAAACATCAAAATCAGTTTTAATGTTCTTTCAAGAACAACCCGCTCTGATACCACTTGTCAGGATCGGTTAGGGAGATATTCGTTGAGCTACAATAGCTCGGATCTTGAAATATTGAACACCGATGAATTAAATCGAGTTTGGTTTTCAAACCAAGCGGAAGGCACTTGAAATAATCCTTCGTAGAAACCGATTAAATATTTTGTAAAATATTTAAAATATATGCAAGTTCAATGAGTAAAAATATTTTAGTTGAAGCATTTTATCAAACGCTTGGTATGCAATATTTTGGTATTTGAAGAACACATAAAATATTTCAACAATGCATCTTTAAAATAATGAAAATGATAAATAAATACAGTAAATAAACAAAAACAAATTTGTTTATGGATGTTCGGAGATTAACAACTTCTACGTCACCCCTTCTTCCTCTCTGGAAGGATCCACTAGAAGACTTTGATTTATACCAAAAACTTTCTGGGGAAAGACAGTAGCCACTACTTGTTACCTAATCAATAGAAGCTCATCTAGTGCTTTGAAGTCCAAAACACCTATGGAGTACTGGTATGGTAAACAAGCTGATTACTCGAACCTAAAAGTGTTTGGGTGCTTAGCATATGCACATGTCAAGCAAGATAAACTAGAAGCAAGAGCTCTCAGATGTATATTCATGGGCTATCCACCGGGGGTAAAAGGATACAAGTTGTGGAATCGATCGGGATATATGAGTTGAAGGGATCGTACTGTACGCTAACCATAATTGAATGGTTCTTGCAAGCACTATCATTTGATACCTAGGGAATCACGTAAGAGATGCTGCTAGGAATTTAACATGATTGGTTGGGTACTTTCAGACTTAATTTCTGACGTTCTTATTATCAAGGAGTTGATAAGTAAGAATGAAGCAATTGGGGTATGCTCATATAAGGACATGTTTAGTCCCGAAATCACATGGAGATGCGAACCCACTGCTAGTTGTATCAATGAACTATTGATGGCCACATAAGTACTAGATTTCTAGATCTCGTTGAGAAGTAAAATAGTTCAATGTGTTGAATGGCTTATAAAGGGGTTTATAAGCGTAAAGAAAATAGAAGTATGACTTCGATAAGGAGAATGTAACTTTTAATTTATGGAAGTATTCTCAAAATTAAAAGTTGGCCAAATAAATAATGTATTTAAAAATTGTGATTTCCATAAACATTATTATGGACTAAATTAAATTAATTCAAGTGTTGAATTATTATACACTAGTGGACCTAGTAGAGTCCAAATAATTAAATTAATTCAAGTGTTGAATTAATTAAATAACATTGAGCCTTATAGAGCCCAATTAGAAATAATTATTAAACTAGTGGGCTTGAGTGAAATCAAGTAAAGTTTAAATGGTCTCAAATGTGTTTGAGACATTTAAATAAAATTCTATGGGCTTTGTAATTGTTACATGCCCAAATAGAATGCATGCATGGAAGGTGAAAGGTTGGAGGCTGCTTTTTCAATATCCAAGGCATGACATGCATATGCTTACTTTTACTTTTTACACAACCAAGAAAAGTCTTCCCCTTCATAAAACACATGTTGGCCGAAATTTTGAGAGCATAATTATCCTTCATTTTGGCTTCTTCAATTGTTGAAGAATCCTTACATTTCTCAAAGAAAAATCCTCTTATTTTTCTAGTGCAAAATAAGAGGGGTTCTACCTAGTTGGTGGTGGGCTTAATTTTTGAGCAGAGAATGCTCAAAGGAGAAGCTTGTAAATTGTCTTCCTTCCAGAGCTAAGTTGTTTACAACTTAGTTGGAGCCAAACATCAATCTTTTAAGATTGATAGGTAAAAATTCTAAACACCCGATGTATGACATTTTGTGTTTTGCTTATTTGCTACACTAATTTGTGGGGTGCTCGGTTTTTGTTCTTGTTGAAACAAATTTTTAAAAACTTCCGTTGCGCAACTGGACATCATAACCGATCGCCTTTCNTTAAAAACTTCCGTTGCGCAACCGGGCACCGTAACCGATCCCCTTTTAAGTGGTATCATGAGCTATTGTTACAATTTTGGTGTAGCAAATACATGATATTATGTTGAGGTCTATTTCTAACCGCATGAGACAATCAAAACAACAAATAGATGGCCGATTTTTGGGCAATTTTTGGGCAGCAAGTTGCTTTCCATTTCGGGAACCTCGGGCTGCCCGAAACGGGCAGCAAGGGGCTGCCCGAACCGCCCCATGTTTTAAATAAAAAATTTTTTTTGTTGGCCGGAATCCGATGACGGAGCTCCGGCAACGACGATGACGACTAGGGTTTCCAAAAGTGTTTGGAATATCAAAGTGTCATGGGCCTTGAAGTTGTTGGGCCATTAGATTGCTAATACAATTTGTGAATTTAAATGGGCCAAAATGTTTTTGGTGAAAAATGATTTTTTGGGCCCTTAAGTTTAAATCCACAAAAGTTGTACATATTATCTCATAAAATAAATAATTGAAGTTGGACTTTAATTATTTATAGTAAATGGTGATTTAAAAGAAATTCGGTTATAAATAAATTAATTAGAAATTAGACAAAAGAGTTTGCATACTTTGTTAATTTAGTTTATAATCGTGGCGGTTAGTGATTGGATCAAGATATATAATATTGGATCAATTGATTATTGTGATAATTAATTGATGGTGTATGATATGTGATATTATGCATGAAGGATGATCAAAAGCCCAAGCCCAATTTTCTAGGTGTATGCTAGGATATTTTGTGTAGAATGATTGTAATATTTATCAAATTTCAAGTGGGCTTGGTTTATGGCCCGTTCCCACCCCATGAGATGTATCCCTATTTGCCATGGATATTTATTTGTAAATATTAGTATAGTGGAAGATCAAGATTGGAAGATGGTGGCCTTGATGATTATGAAGATCGAAGACATGTAAATATTGGAAGCTTATGTAGAAGTTGCATTTGTATCCCATACATTTTCTTAGGATTGGACCTAGGCCCGTGCTTAGCTCACACGGGCTATTAGTATTGGGGCGATTTATCATCCTTGTTTTGTTTACTGTTTATAATATATGCATGATATGTTATAAAAAATGAGTATGTGCGTTATTATTATGATAATAACAAAGTTGCATTAATCCGGCAAACATACGATCAAACATGGCGAGCTTTTAAATAAAAAATTAATGATAAGACCTTTCTAAATTAAAAACCCTCATTTTGAATAAGATTCAAAATTAATATCAAGCCCAAAAAGGAGAATTATAAAGGTGTTTATAATTTTCATGTCTTTCATCGACAATGGGTGTATGATGAACGCTACCCATGTTCGGGGCTCGGATCATATTATTGGGGAGGGGGGCCTGGACACCGGAAAGCTGTGACATCCATTGACATTGTGATGTGAACTATGTGGAACTCTCATGATTTCGGCTCATATTATTGAGAGAACTTATGGCGACCGTCCATTAAGGTTCAACATCGATGGGTAAGGCTTGACACGTAAAGATGAACGACATCATATTATTGGGTCCTAATCAAACGTGAGACAAAAGTTTACGTAGAGGGTTGCATGGAGATGCAATTGGAAACTACCTTTTAGGAATTATGATTGGGTGATATTATTCGAGATCATAATTCGCTAATTGGACCTTACGTACCTAATGAGGAAAGGAGTTTCCCGTTTTCACTAGAGGGTAGTGAAAGATGTCAAAACAGTGGGAGCGAAAATTTATAAAGTAAAAGTCCATACTTTATATCTTACTAAATATTTTAAAATAGTCATTAACATTTATCTGTTTTACTTTTCAGTACACAATTGACAATGTCTTCAATTCGCAATCCCTTATCTGCAATACTCGACAAACACATATTAACCGGACCTAATTACCTCAATTGGCTAAGAAATCTGAAAATCGTCTTGAATTCGGAAAGGATAGCATATGCACTGACTAAGTCGCCCCCTGTTGAGGCTTCGACTAACTGCACTTCTGAGGAATTGTAGACTTACAAGGAATGATGTGACCATGACTTGAAAGCCAGGTGTTATATGCAGGCTTCTATGAATGATGAGCTGCAGAGGCGTTTTGAGGATGCAAAGAGTGCTGCTGACATTCATTTGCATCTCAAGGAGCTCTTTGGTGAGCAAACACGGCCTCTTAGGCATGCTACCGTCAAGGAGCTAATCACTTTACGCATGCGAGATGGGGCTTCGGTCCATGAGCATGGCCTAAAGATGATTGGGCTTGTGGATAAGCTTGTTGGCATGGATCTTATGTTGCCATCGGAGTTGACCACTGACGTGTTGCTCTTGTCACTGCCGAGTTCATTTGATTCTTTTGTGGTGAACTTCAACATGAACAATCTAGAGCCTACCCTTGAGGAGTTGGTGAATATTCTTGTGACATTTGAATCCACTATCAAGAAAGAGAAGTCGGTTCTTTATGTGGGTTCTTCATCTGTTACGAAGATTGGTCCACGTGGGAAGGGAAATAAGCGTTCTTTCCAACGTCCCAAGAAGAATGTGCCCTTGAAGAGGCAAGCTCCGAATCCCGTTGTGGCAGCTACACCAGTAAAGGCTGACAAGACTACTGATGTTTGTCATCACTGCAAGAAGCCTGGACATTTGAGGCGTAACTACAGAGAATATCTTGCCCAGAAGGGTTCTGGAAACGGTATGTTCTATATCGAAGTAAATATTTCAATTAACTCTACTTCTTGGGTATTAGATATCGGTTGTGGCTGACATCTCTGTAATGAGTTGCAGGTGATGTGAAGAAGTAAGAGACTAAGAGAAGGTGAGACCTTCTTGAGGCTGGGCAATGGAGTAAGAGTTGCTGCCAAGGCTATTGGAGATGTTTACTTGATTTTGAAAAATGATTTTAAGTTAGTTTTAAGAGATGTTTTGTTTGTACCTGATTTAGTGAAAAACATTATTTTCATTTTTATGCTTGATAAAGATGGATATTCTTGTTTATTTAGCAAAGGTGTTTGCAACATTTACAAGAATGAATGTTTGATTGGTACTGGAGAACTTGAAAACGATCTCTATAACTTAAAATTGAAAGATATTTCACTAAACAATGTCCAAGCGATAACAACAACAAACAAACGAAAACAAGATACTCTAAATTCGGAACAAATATGGCATGCTCGATTAGGACATATTTCCCTAAGAAGGATGAACAAACTAGTGGGAGTGGGCATGTTTGATATGTCTGATATTAATTCTCTCCCAACTTGTGAATCCTGTCTAAAAGAAAAGATGACCGAAATTCTCTTTAAGGGCCATGTGGAGCGAGTCAAAAGGTTATTGAATTTGATCCATACCGATGTGTGCGGTCCGCTTAGCATCACCACTAAGCATGGACATGCCTACTTCATCACCTTTACCAATGACTTTTCAAGGTATGGGTATGTGTATTTGATGAAATACAAATCTGAAGCCTTTGAAAGGTTCAACGAATTCAGAAGTGAAGTAGAGAAAAAATTGAGACGAAGCATCAAGTCACTTCGATCAAATCGAGGTGGTGAGTACTTGAGTGCCGAGTTCCAAGAGTATCTTAGGGAGAATAGGATTCTCTCGCAGTGGACTCCGCCCGCTACACCACAGTTGAATGGTGTTTCAGAGCGTCGTAACCGGACTTTGATGGACATGGTTCGGTTTATGATGGGGTTCACGGAGTTGCCGCCATCTTTTTGGAGATATGCTCTTGAGACAGCGGCACTGTTGTTGAACAATGTCCATTCAAAGGCAGTTGATAAGACACCATATGAGATATGGATGGGTAAGCCTCCAAATATTCTTATCTTAGAATATGGGGGTGCCCTGCTTATGTAAAGCAGGTAGTGGAAGATAAATTGGATAGTTGATCCATTTTATGTTACTTTGTGGGATATCCAAGGAATACTGTTGGATATTATTTCTATCATCCCCAAGAAACAAATGTGTTTGTTTCTAGGAATGCAAATTTTTTTGAAAAAGAATTTCTATTGGATAGAACATGGGAGATGATAGAACTCGAAGACGTTCGAGAGACACCCACAATTATAGAACCCACACCCGAAGAGCCAAGAGAGGAGATACAAGCTCCTAGAAGATCCGAAAGAGTCTCGAGACCACCTATGAGGTATGGTCTGCTTCTTGAAGAGGGCCATGATGAGCCTAACCTTGGATGTGATCCAAGGACCTTCAAGGAAGCGTTATCTGATGCCGATTCATCCAAATGGCTTAAAGCTATGGAATCTGAGATGAATTCCATGCATTCGAACCAAGTGTGGAATCTTGTGGATCCACCTGAGAGAACTGTTCTCATAGGGTGTAAATGGATTTACAAAAGGAAACTTGGGCGGATGGGAAGGTATTGACCTTCAAGGCGCGATTGGTGGAAAAAGGATATACTCAAAGACAAGGAGTTGACTTTGAGGAAACTTTTTCTCCAGTTGCAATATTCAAGTCTATAAGGATATTGCTAACCATAGCTGCATGGTATGACTATGAGATATGGCAGATGGATGTCAAGACAACCTTTCTTAATGGGGATATTAAGGAAGAGATTTACATGTCTCAACCTGAAGGGTTTACATCTATTTGAAGTGAGCATATGGTATGCAAACTTCAAAGATCTATTTATGGTGTACAGCAGGCATCTAGGAGTTGGAAGCAGGCATCTAGGAGTTGGAACCTCAGATTCGACAGTACAATCAAAGAGTTTGTTTAGTATCCTGAGGAATCCTGTGTGTATAAGAAGGTCAGTGGGAGTGCTGTGACATTCCTGGTGTTTTATCTTGATGACATTCTACTCATTGAGAATGATGTAAGAATGTTGCAATCAACTAAAATATGGTTAGCGAGTAAGTTCTCGATGCAGGACTTGGGTGAAGCATATTTTGTATTGGAAATACAGATCTATAGAGATAGATCAAGAAGATTGCTTGGTCTCACCCAGTCCACATACAAGTATTTGAGAAGGACCAATAAGTTGTTTTTGGTTTATGGGGGTGGAGAACTGAAATTGGAAGGCTATACCGACTCTTGCTTCCAAAGCGATATCGATGACTCGAAGTCAACCTCCGGGTTTGTATTCATGCTCAATGGTGCTGCTTTCTCTTGGAAGAGTTCCAAGCAAGACAGTACTGCGGATTCCACCACTGAGGTCGAATACATTGCTGCATCAGCTACAGCAAATGAGGCTGTTTGGATAATGAATTTCGTCAAAGAATTGGGCGTCATTCCTAATGGAGTTGCTCCTGTCCCGGTGTTTTGTGATAACACGGGAGCTATAGCTCAAGCAAAGGAGCCAAGGTCTCATCAGAAGTCCAAACATGTATTGAGAAAGTACCACATCCTCCGAGAGATTGTGGAAAGAGGAGAAGTGTCGATTGACAAAGTCGGCTCCGCAGATAATGTTGCTGATCCGCTAACTAAGCCTTTACCTGGACTATTATTCGAGAAGCATCGCGAATCGATGGGTTTGAAGCATATGGGTAGTTGGCTCTAGTGCAAGTGAGAGATTGTTAGAGTATGTGCCGTTGAGCCAAGTGTCGGCCGATGGTTCATGTTGAAACTCTATGTATAAACAATATTTATTTTAATATTATTTGAAATTATTGTTTTGGCACATCTTTATCTGTGTACCCATGCTAATTGCATAGATAAAGTCCTTGAATATACAAATAGTAGAAAGAATATGAGATGCTCATATGATGAGTATCATGAAACTCATATTTGCAATACTGTATATTCTAAACAGTTCTTAGTCGATTCAACCGCCACTAAGAAGGATATAGGTCGCTCGAGTTCGAGGAAGTCATACAAAGGAGTAAGCCAAGATTATTGAGATTTTCATTGTGATTATTTAGGCATAAAAAAACAAATGGTTATTGATAATTAAATTATTCGACAAATATTTCAGTATTACTTGCACTATTATTATTTTTTTAGGAAAAACATGAGAAAATACAAATAACCGGTTTAGTAGGCCACTTGAGGGTGCTTATGGATCAAATAATTTGGTCTAACATTATCAAGATGTTGTAAGTTTTATTTAAAAGCAATATTTCTTTTCATAATTTATATGATAATAACTTGTTTTATTTTTTAAGGCTGATCGTGTGACGAGAGAGCTTCCAAGAGTGATTGACACCTTCGATATATATTTTCACAAAGGAGGAAAATGGAAGAATATTGATTGAGCTGCAGAAAAAAATGTAAGTGCAAGTATTACTCATGAATTTGTAGTTATTTTTTACATATATTTTACATACCAATATTTTATTTTTTTAGAGTAAAATGGTGAAATTTTGTTTGACTCTGTTAGAAGGTGAAGTGTCCACCTCTAATGTTGATAATGTATATCTACCCAAGGATGTCAATATCATAACGCAAGTCTTAGGCTCACGATCACGGTACGTCAAAAATTTAGACGTGTCAAAGCTTTGAGGCATTATTTCAGCAACTTCAACATGTCATTCCCGGCTTCTCATTCCAGCCTCCACCGACATGCTCTTTCACTTGATCTCCTCCACCATCTACCCCGCCTCCAGCACAGACTATGTAGTTTTTAATTTTGCAACATTTTGTAATGTGTATTTGACTAATTATGTAACAGAGCATATAAATCCAAAAAATTAATCATGTCGAATTTACTATTCTTAAACTCATGTTTAACCCGTCCAATATAAACTACTTTCGGATACATACTCTTCATATTAAGCTTAAACTTACCTCCATATCATATGTCGAAACTAATAAAAAAAACTCATATAATGAAAGAGAAATAGAACACGAAACAATAACGAATTTGAAAACAATACCAAAGATATGCAATTGCGTCCACAATGATTTGGAGATTAGGGTTTTCTTTCAAAATCTTCTTCTCTGAAAAAAACAAAAAAAGAAAGAGTAAGAAAGATGATGAGAAAATCGACAATGTATTGAGTATTAAACTTTTAATGGCAAAAAAGTCATTACAAAATTAAAAATAATTAAAATATCTTAATAAAATTAGATTGGGCTCATGAGCCACTTTTTTAAACAATTGGTGATTATTTAGCCTATTGAAATTTCAGAAGGGTTTCATGATCTTTTGATGTTTCACAGGGGTCCAAAATGCTTTTAGCCCTATATTTTTATAAACCAAAATGGACGATCTCTTTGGTTTTATAGATAAATATTCTATTGTGTTAACATATATGGGGTTTGATATTAGTGATTAAGATATACATTTAAATTGCATTGCATTTGGTGTAATGTATTAGAAGATATCAAAATTTTCAATTTTCTAAAGTGTCCTTTACGGCTTTACCTAACCAAATTTTAAAAAAAAAAGGTGTTGAACACAGAAATAGAATCACTAAATCTTCTTACTCACACGATTGAAAACTCCATTGACTTCCTTGAAGAAATAAAAAATCAACGACTTTCAGAGGTTGAACACGACTTGCATTATTGTGAATAAAAAATGATTAGATCTGCCTTTAGGATATCGGTAAATCTCACATCTTCCCATCTGTGCCAATTTTTTTTCTGCAAAATTTTTTTATGTGCTTATTTGTTTTTGGGCAATTTTTTTAAAGGGATGTTGGCTTTCGAAAGAACATTTGTAGCTTCTTTTTTTTTTTGCTCGATCTGCCAATTTCATTGTCGTTCCCTTCTCACGATTTTGCTGCCTTTGTGGTCTCTGTAAATGTTGGTTCCTGCTATAAATTTTTAGGGCTGAAATGGCAAAATGATAAAAGGGCTCGACAATCCAACTTATGTGCTGTGAGTTAAGGTGAAAAGAGAAATAGCTACATTACACAAATGATTATTTGTATCCCACATAATTTCTTTTGCAAAGTTTAGTGGAATAAAAAAAAACAAAAACTTGTGTGAGACGGTCTCACGAGTCGTATTTTGTGAGACAGATATCTTATTTGGGTCATCTATGAAAAATTATTACTTTTTATGCTAAGAGTATTATTTTTTATTGTGAATATTGATAGGGTTGACCCGTCTCACAGATAAAGATTCGTGAGACCGTCTCCCAAGAGAACTACTCATAAAAAAATTGAAACAATGCTTATAAATAGCACCGAATTAGCGGATTCATTCTATATGATAGCAATTTATGCATAGACATATTAAATTATGTTGGAATTATTTATCTACATACAGATTTCAATTGTAGATACGCATCGCAAAATTTACCCGTAATATGGATCTTGATAATACCAATTATATGATTAAACTCTTGATGATATTCTTCAATAACCATAAAACTAAAGAATAAAGAGAGCGATATCGAAATGTATGGGGATGCAAATTATGCGGACAGGCTAGCAATCCATGTATATGAACAGCAGAAAATGACACCAAACCGAAACTACATTCTACTGCACATGCATGGGAATCACCTTTTTACATTTGGGTGCAAAGTTTAGAAATAAGAGAACATGAACATAATTAATGTAGATCATTGAGATCATACTAGCAAAACTAATATATCAACTATATATATATGGCAAATTAATAAATGCACAAATTAAATTATTCAATCAAGACTTGCCCCCTAAACCATATACAATTTAGTGGCGATGTATATTTTTTGGGTGCTTAATTAAACTTATATTAATTGAAGTTTAATGGATGAAAATTTCAATTTAAGAGATTGTTCACATAAATACCATCCAATGGATCGAAGCTTGCAAGAACAGAATTTAATGCTATAATAATTGACATAAAAACTTTTCATCTGTACACACAGTACTTGAACTATTACACCATCCGATCCGCCTAGCTTTCTCCATTCTCCCTCTCCGTATATATATTATGAAACTTTTTTCAATGGAAAATATGGACTGAATCATAGATTATAAAAAGAAAGATTAATTATAAACTTGTTGAGCGGATTAATCGATCAGCAGCCTTAGCCATGCGCCCCATCACATCAACCTGAACCCGTAGCGAAACAATATAATCTATAGTCTCTTTAATCAAAGAAATTTCATCCATGTCTTCTCCACCAGGCACGAGCCTTTTCAGCACACGGGTTCTGCTTTTCACCAGTTTCTTTGCGATTAAACTAGCTACGACACTCGGAGATACAGCTTTCTTTGCTCTGACCTCACGAGCAACACGGCTTCGTTTCAAGATTTTCTTGCTGCATCTTATCAGACCAAACGAGGCCTTGTGTGGTACGTCACGGCCTGATATTTTCTCGATTAGGGTTTTGTTAGATTCGTCCCGGGAAGCATCGGCGATCAGGGCGCGGCTCCACCGAGTAGTCGAGTTTCTTGTGGAAGCGATGGCTATGTCTGCGGATAGTTTTATGGCCTTTCTTCTTTCCAAAATGGTCGTATTCTTGTTGAAGTTGGCGTGCAGTTGGAGACCCTTTATCCAGTTCTTGAGGAATTCTTGTTTTAGTGATGAATTTTGCATTCTACGGGAGTGTTAAAGATTGTAAGAACTCTTACGATATCAAGGTTAAGCAAAATATCAAGCATATCAGCGTTTACACAAAACAAAAAAAAAAGGTATTCAGTGCTATGTGATCATCACAACTACGCGAATAGCTATGAAATATATAGAATGAACATTTCAATTTGAAATTATTTCAAAATGGAGAAACTTTTTAATCAAATAACAACATATGCACCTATCTTCTTTAGATTTTACTATCTTTATTTGTTCATAAACACACACACTTACATATATATTATATGATTAACAAAATTTCTACAGAATTTCCTATTAAAGTGATATATTTCACTCTTGTATATGATATTATGTCTCCCTATCACTGAATATCATACGTCCTACCTTTCAGTAATCCTGATCATCTTGAAGACACGGCGACCCGACATGGGGGCGGGAGACGAGCTAGGGTGATTCCCCAGTCCGTTTAGACATTTTTTTTACCTAGAATTTTTATTTTTTTAACATGTTATAGTCTAAGATATTAGATACCTAAATAAAAGTGTTGCTTTTACCCCATCAGCGACTCTCTACGTCAAATGTTGCTTCCTTGTAAATTACTTAATTGACATGAGTTTATATATATATATATATAGTTGAATAAAAACGATGAAAAAAATACTCGCATACCTCGATTTCATGGGATTCAGTAGCAGAATCCTAATTGCAAATTCGAATTGAAAATAGTGAAGAGAACTCTTGAGATCCAACAAAGTGTGAAGAAGCCAAGAAATCAAAGAAAAAAGAGAGCAATGAGAAGAAAGTGCAGAAAAGGCCATTTATTTAGTGAAAGAAAGGGATTGGAAGTGGGCCATTCAGAGGAAAACACAGCACATGCGGGCACATGGGAATTCCGTGGCCCGCATGTCAAAACCCTGAAAAAGAATTATCAAAAAAGTTTAGGCCATCATTATGACGATGTATACATAATTAAAATATATTGCTTTCAAAAAATAAATTTCTCACGACGAAATATAATTTTGATCATAGCCTTTGCTTCTCTTACTAAAATATTACAATGGGTTTTCTGGACAACAGTCATGCATATTATTTCAATTATATTTATAAGTTATAATTTCAATCAAACCCATTTCAAAACTCAAAAAATATTTTCTATTTTAACGTTTTCGAATTAACGCATCATTGAGACCGGGCTTGTAGCTCAGTTGGTCTCACCCTTGCCCAGATTAGATAGCCCCTAGTTCGAGTCCCCCTCCCCTCGTGTGTAATAAAAAAAAAAAAATTAACGCATCATTTCTCCATTTGATTTCGAATCTATAAATTCCTGCAGTTTATATGATTTAAAACACCCAATGCATATGAGTTGTGGTAGACAAAATTAAAGCATTATTAGTCTTTACATTGTTGATGAAATGTAAACCTAATCTTTTTAAATAAAAAAAAAAACCGTGCTAACAAAAAAGAATTTATATATGTAACAATTAAATTCAATAAAATTATTAGGATATATTCTATAACGTGTGAAATATGTATACCTTCTATTTCATAGATGCTAGATTTATCAGTCTTGTCTTGAGTATTTATATTATCCAAATATTTATAAATAATATATGGATTACATTTCAGTAATGATACCGTTACTTAGCGAGTTTGGATACAGAAACAGTAGATTAAAAAAAATAATTAAAAGTTCGGATACAGAAACAGTAGATTAAAAAAAATACTTAAAAAAATTCAGTTTTTTAAGTGCTTCTATTTTTTTAAAAAAATATAAGTTTTTTTGGTGTTTGGATGAATATGAAAACATGCTTTAATTTATTTTTATTTTTAAATATAAGTAGAAGCATAAATCCAAATACCAGAAATTATAACTTCTAAAGAAAAACTTTTTTAAGTGTTTTTTAAACAGTTTTTGTAAATAAACACTCTATTTATTAAAAAAAATTTTAAACCAAAGACACTCTTAGTGAAACGTGATAGTTATATATGATAATGCGAGAATTGTCAATTTAGTCGTGTATTCTATTTTTGCTATTTAAATGGTAAAAGTTGAGTGTTATTAGTCTTGTAAGTTGTTTTTTGTTGGTTTTTATTAATTTTATGTTACCAAAGAGACGACGTGTTCAGCGTCGTAGTAGTATTTCGACGAAATATGACTACTAAAATTAATTAAAAAAACGAAAAGTTACAGCGCTAAAACCCAATTTTGAAAAAAAAAAAAGAAAACAAAAAGAAAAAGAAAACAAAACAGCTTAATTAAATGACTATATATATTGCTTGGATGGCTAAATTCACTACAAGAAAATTTAAAATCAACAACGCACCTACGATGTCGTATGCTTTTTAACAACGGTTTTAGTGAAAACCGTTGTCGTAGGTGCGTTTTTTAAGCACTTTTGGGGGTCAAAAACAACGGTTTTTAAGGCCAATGACAACGGTTCTATAAAACCATTGTCTTTGAGCGTTTTTTATGGTCAAAGACAACGGTTTATAGAACTGTTGTCTATTAGCGTTTTTTTTAGACAATCGACAACAGTTTTAGAAAACCGTTGTAGAAAGAAGTGATTTACAACGTATTTAGCGACGGTTTTGCTGAAACTGTCGCTAACTTTAGCGACAGTTTTGTGAAACCGTCGCTAATATAAACGCTAAATTTAGCGACAGTATAAAATCCGTCGCTTTATTTAGCGACGGTTTATACAAAAACCGTCGCATCTTATCTATAAATACCCGCCCATTCGGTCCATTTTAACACACATCATTTCAAAACACTTAAAATTTTTCTTCTTACACGATTTTAGTTTCGATTTCACGGAAATTTGTTCACTTTATTTTTTTTATAAATTTTTAAGTTTTAGTTAAGATCTTGAATATTGATAGCCTATTCAAATTATAAGTTTTTTTAAATTCATTAAATTATTAAAAGTAATTTTTTTTATTTTACTGAAAATATTAGCGACGGAAATCATATAGTGACGGTTTGACACAAATCCATCGCTAATGTTAACCGTCGCAAAATGTGTCTACAACAACGGATAAAAACCGTTGTCTTTGAGCGCACCCTTTAACCATAGGGGCTTTAACAACGTTTTTAAAATGGCTACGACAACGGGTAAAACCCGTTGTCGTATGGCTTTTTTTTGTAGTGATTGGTTATTTTCTCTACATTAACTGATAGGTTAACTTGATAAAATATATAAAGAACTATTTTGCAGTCTTCCTTTGGGATAGGGTAGAGNTCTTTAAAAAATTTTCATGTTTAAGTAATCAATGACAAATAATCATAATTCACAAGTGGAAAGCCATAATTCCTGGCTTTTTTGAAATAATAAATGTCACGTAAGAATCGATCAATTATTGAACAAATAGTTAATTATAATATACGCATTTATCAACTACATATTATATAATGAATGTCTCTTTTGAGAATCAGTTATATATAATAAATAATATGACATAACTAACCAATTCGTTGACCCCTTTTTCTGGCAAAAAAAAAAAAAAAGTAATAAAGGAAATAAGAAAGAATTCTGGATAAAATTATCTTAATTATTTTGGCAAAAGGAAAAAAGAAAGAGGGATAAACTAAGGAATGGAATATATTAATCGTGCATTTTTCGAACCCATACGTTTCTTTATGTGAGATTTGACGGGACATAAATAAATTTCACAAGAGCCAGTAAAACATTTGTGTTCAAAGTGTCACGCCCCGAAACTCGGGATTTGACACCGGCGTTGTTTAACAATCACACAATTGAAACAACCAGCCTCGTAGCATAATATAAACCGAAAACCAGTTTATTATTCATAATTTCTCAAAAACAACTGTCTTTACAACTGAAATAAAATAAATTTGCGGAAACGTCTAACCTAAAATTGTAAATTTCTAAGATTCAAAAAAAAAAATAATCCTGTCTACTAATCACCATCCCCAAAACTGTTCCGATTCTTCTTCTTCTACCTGTTCTTCGGATTTATCTGGGAAAGGTTGTAAGGGGTGAGTATTTTGGGAATACTCAGTAAATGGGGGAATTATCGAACACCACATAAAAATTTCATATTTTCGAAATAACATATATTTACAGCATGCTTTTCATAATTTTTAACACTGCAATTTTTCACCTTTCATGGTTTACTGACGTCAGTCCCTAAGTTTTAATCCTCTAAGGGGGCGAGGCCGTAAAACAGTTCTATCCCACTGTTAAGGGCCATATGTTGGAATTCCACCCATTTTCAGGGAATCCTCACAGTGTCCTCACAAAAACGTAACAAGATTTAAAAAAACGTAGACGGTGTTCGACCGCATTTTTTTTTTCTTTAAAAGAAAAACACATAACCAAAAAATTTAAAACTTTAAAATTTGCCCACTTACCTTAAATTCTTGATGCAAAAATTACGTGAATAATTAGGGTTGCTTGCACAGGAATTTTCGAAAATTCCTCTTCGGCGGCTAGACGGCGGCAGCGCTTCGCTGTGCTCGAAAATCCTAAGGAGACTAGGGGAAGGATTTTCGAAATTTTGTGTATGTCTAAGGTGTGATTTTCGAAAACTAGGGCCCTTCTATTTATAGGAGTTGGCTGCTATCGTGATAGTGCGTTTGAACTGTGAATCAAATCTAGAGTCATGATATATCCGTGATCTAGGTAGATATTCAAAATCTCCTTCTTTTTTCCCCACCTAATTTTCGAAAATCTCATGGTATATATTGTTAGATTTCGAATTCTAGGGATTTTATTATCTCTTGCTTGATCTTTTATCCCGGTATCTCAGTATCAACTTAAATCTTAGATATTTATCTGCTTGTTTTCAAAATTCCTTCTTTAATTCCTTAGATTGAGATAAATTTATTCCTACCAAATTTTCAAGTTTAAATAATACTATCTTAATTTCGAGCTTCATAATTCTGTACACGATAAAATTATCTACACAACTTAGATAACCTTGAAACAAATCTTATATTCTGAATGAT
>NC_133306.1:19312618-19328864 GCF_012295235.1 Primulina huaijiensis
GAACTTGGAATTCTTCTGAGTGAGTTTCGTCAGTGGTATGGCGATCGAAGAAAAACCTTCGACGAACTTCCTGTAATAACCTGCTAGTCCAAGAAAGCTCCTGATGTCGGTGGCGTTCTTAGGTTTCGGCCACTCTGTAATTGCCTCGACTTTCCTGGGATCCACTGATACTCCTGCTTCAGAGATTACGTGTCCTAAGAAGGATACACTCTTTAGCCAGAACTCACATTTCTTAAACTTAGCATAGAGCTCCTTTTCTCTCAAAGTCTGAAGTGCAATGCGCAGATGCTCTTCGTGATCTCGCTCGTTGGAAGAATAGACGAGGATGTCGTCAATAAATACTACTATGAACTGATCCAGGAATGGTTTGAAAACTCTGTTCATTAGGTCCATGAAGGCTGCAGGTGCGTTGGTCAGCCCGAAAGGCATCACTGTGAACTCATAATGTCCATATCTTGTCCGAAAAGCTGTTTTGGGGATATCTTCCGCCCTGACCTTCAGTTGGTGGTATCCCGTCCTCAGATCCAGTTTAGAAAATACTGCTGCTCCCTTAAGTTGATCAAATAGGTCGTCAATCCTTGGGAGGGGGTACTTGTTCTTGATAGTGATCTTGTTCAGTTCTTTGTAGTCGATGCACAGTCTCATACTCCCATCTTTCTTCTTTACAAAGAGTACTGGTGCTCCCCATGGAGAAACACTAGGTCGAATTTGCTTTTTGTCCAGCAATTCTTGGAGTTGCTCTTTTAGCTCCTTGAGTTCAGCTGGCGCCATCCTGTAAGGTGCTTTAGAAATTGGAGCTGCACCAGGAACCAGATTGATTTCGAATTCGACTTCGCGGTCCGGGACTATCCCTGGGGGTTCTTCTGGAAAAACATCCGGGAACTCACATACTATTGGGATGTCTTCTATCTTTAGTTCGGCTTCTCCTTGCACTTCGCTAACCCTTGCTAGGTAGATATCTTCTCCGGATTTCATTGCCTTCCATGCTTGGGAAGCGGAAAGGAGTGATTTCCGTTCCTTGGATTTACCATGATACACGATCTCTTCCTGATTCGGGGTTTGGAGTTTATCTCTTTTCCCTTTACAGTCCACTATTGCATTGTTTTTGGCTAACCAATCCATCCCTAGGATGATGTCGCAGTCGGCCATGACTATTTGTATTAAGTCTGTGCTGAATTTCTGATTACCGATACTGATCAAACAGTCTCTGTGGATCTCGTGAGTTTCGATGGCCTTATTTGTAGGTGTGGCTATTCGAAAAGGTTCGGCTAATAATTCGGGCTTAAGTCCTAGTTTCTTAGCGAGACTCTTAGATACAAATGAATGCGTGACACCACAATCAAATAACGCATAAGCAGGCACGTTTTGAATAAGAATGGTACCTGACACGACTTCAGGGGCGTCGTCGGCCTCTTCTTGAGTCATAGCAAAGACCCTGGCATTAGGCTTACCTTCTTTTGGCTTGTTGGGGTTAGCTCCTGTATTTGGCCATGTTCCCTTGTTGGGCCCGGCTGCTTGGTTGGCGGCAGTAGGACATTCGGCAATTCGGTGTCCCGCTTTCCCACATCCGAAGCATACTCCACTGTTTCTTCGGCATTCTCCCAGGTGTCGTAAGTGACAAGTTGGGCAAGGCTTAATATCCTGGTAGCTTGAGGTAGGCGAAGGTCCTTTTGATGGTCCACCGGACTGGTTAGGCTTCTTGAAAGTCTGATTACTGCGTGAGGGCTGATTATTCATGGGCCTTTTGTTCTTAAATTCCTTCTCTCTGCGCTGGATGTCAGTTTCAGCTCGGATAGCTGCACCCATTAGATCTGAAAAATTCGCGGGTTGGTAGACTGCTAGGGCCGATTGGATCCTGCTGTTCAATCCCTTTTTAAAACGGTGCAATTTCAAAACTTCGTCCGCCATGATGGCCGGAGCATAAGATCCAAGGGCATTAAACTGGGAGGTGTATTCCACAACCGACATATCCGGAGTTTGAGTGAAGTTTTCAAACTCACTTAGTTTCTGCAGTCTGACCTCGGCCGGAAAATACTGTTTCAGAAAGGCTTCTCGAAATCGCTGCCAAGTCATTGGTCCTGCAGCTGTCATGGCTGGCGAGATTGCTTCCCACCATTTTCCCGCTTTATCTTCTAGGAACGGCACAGTCACGTCCACTTTCAGTGCTTCGGGAACTTCCAATAGTCGCAGCTGCGTCTCTACACTTTTTAGCCAGCTCTGGCTAACTTCAGGGTCAGCAGCTCCACTGAAAGTTGGACATCTATTTTTGCGGAGTGACTCATAGTGGAACTTGATTCCATTTGGTGGTGGAGGTGGTGGTGGCTGATTGACGTTCTGATTTCCCAACCCTTGCAGTGTTGTCGCTACAATGGTGGCTATGGCCATAAGATCAGCTCGGCTTAAGTTGACTGCAGGCGGGGGTCCATTTCCCTGTCCATCCTCCTGTCTACCTTCACGGTCGGTATTAGCGTAACGCGGGTTGCGGTTCTGTCTCGGGGGTCTGCCGGCCATTTCCTACAATCGTATCGCAAGTTCTAAGAATTTGTACGAGTAAAGTTCATACAATAGATTGTGCTGAAATAAATTGAAATCAATGAATCAAATAAAACAAATTTTTATTGATTTCTCAAAAGAACTAAAATGAACATGACCAATCTAAAAGAATTAAAAGTCGTACTGAATGAAATAGCAACAACGGAAAAGTAAAATAACTCCTAGAACAAAATCACTAGGACATGCTAGCCTAATCCTCTATCTCTCCATCCCCAATGGCTGCTATAGGCTCCTCAATCTCTATCGGCTCTTCCTCTTCCGGTTCTTCCTCCGGCTCTCCTTCCTGAAGTAGCTCTACCATATGAGTGAGATGAGCATTCTCTGCATTAAGCTGGGCCACTTGTGTCTTCCATCCCTGAACATCTGCCTCTGCCTCATCCAACATATCAATGGTAAGCTGGTGGCGCAGTTCGTAATCCCTTTTATTCTACTTGATCTTGTTCTTCAGTACCTCACCCTGTTGAGCCAGATGATGGTTCACCTTCGAAATGCTGTTTATAGCCTCACTTAAATTCTCCAGTCTCTTCTTGCTCCTGGCATTTTGCTGTTTTTCTTCTTCTAATTCGTTTCGGTATCGGTCGATGTCTTCGTGCAGCTTTCTCTCTCGATGCAAGCCGTGTTCTATGCTATCCCTCAAGTCCATGTTATCTCCTCTTACCAACTCTCCCTGGTAGATAGCGTTGTTAAGCTGGGTTCGTATTACCTCTTTTTCTGTGGCTAAGATCGCATTCTCCCGTCTTCTCTCACCTATTCTGGCTCTAAGGCGCTTTATCAGGCGCGACTGATTATCAATGGCTAGCTGCTTCATGTGGATTGCAGCTTGGGCACGAGTGCGGAATTGGGGAGACATTTCCTGAAAAAAAGAAAGAAAATGCTCAAAATATCAGGATAGAGTAAAGTACTGAAAATTAAAAGTTTCTTCGAAAATTCCCAAAATGGAAAGTTTTAAGATAGACATATGGGTTCGAAGAGTATATCGAGAGGATTTCAGATCAGTTGACGGAACCGAATTCGGAGTTTCCTACGAAAAAAATAGAAGGACGTACGCTGGCGGGTCGACTCGCTGACTCGGCCGAGTTGACTCGCCGGGTTGACTCGCCGGAGTATGGTCGGAGCAAACGAGTAAGACGGCGACGGGGTGAGGGTCACGGAACCGGTGGTGGCACGGCCAGAATCGGTCGGAAAACTACTTAATTTTGCCGGAACTCGCTCAAAATCGGCGGACTCACTTGAATTTGGGCGTTTCCGATTGGTTAATCCGATCCTGAAATTGATTGTTGGGAAAAGTTACCCATGCATCGTATATTGTTTGGGTAAATTTAATGGAAAATCGGAGTAGGATTGGTAGGGTAATTGGACGAAATACTTTTCGGGTTAGGGTTCATATGCCAATTTCGTAGATCTGAAATTCCGGTTTCACACGAACACGAAATCTAAAATTGTTTGAGGGCTTTTCTTCGTCTCATCGAGGCGGTTCGGGAACTGGTCGCCGATCGAAGAAAGGTTACCGGAGACGGCCAGAATCGGAGGAAACGCGGCGCGCGCGTAAGGCCCTGTTTGGCCGATTTTTTCCGAAATTTTTTTTTTCTTTTTTTTGAAAATTCGATTTTTCCTACTCGGATTATGATCCTGGCGGCTCTGATACCACTAAAATGTCACGACCCGAAACTCGGGATTTGACACCGGCGTTGTTTAACAATCACACAATTGAAACAACCAGCCTCGTAGCATAGTATATACCGAAAACCAGTTTATTATTCATAATTTCTCAAAAACAACTGTCTTTACAACTGAAATAAAATAAATTTGCGGAAACGTCTAACCTAAAATTGTAAATTTCTAAGATTCAAAAAAATAAATAATCCTGTCTACTAATCACCATCCCCAAAACTGTTCCGATTCTTCTTCTTCTACCTGTTCTTCGGATTTATTTGGGAAAGGTTGTAAGGGGTGAGTATTTTGGGAATACTCAGTAAATGGGGGAATTATCGAACACCACATAAAAATTTCATATTTTCGAAATAACATATATTTACAGCATGCTTTTCATAATTTTTAACACTGCAATTTTTCACCTTTCATGGTTTACTGACGTCAGTCCCTAAGTTTTAATCCTCTAAGGGGACGAGGCCGTAAAACAGTTCTATCCCACTGTTAAGGGCCATATGTTGGAATTCCACCCATTTTCAGGGAATCCTCACAGTGTCCTCACAAAAACGTAACAAGATTTAAAAAAACGTAGACGGTGTTCGACCGCATTTTTTTTTCTTTAAAAGAAAAACACATAACCAAAAAATTTAAAACTTTAAAATTTGCCCACTTACCTTAAATTCTTGATGCAAAAATTACGTGAATAATTAGGGTTGCTTGCACAGGAATTTTCGAAAATTCCTCTTCGGCGGCTAGACGGCGGCAGCGCTTCGCTGTGCTCGAAAATCCTAAGGAGACTAGGGGAAGGATTTTCGAAATTTTGTGTATGTCTAAGGTGTGATTTTCGAAAACTAGGGCCCTTCTATTTATAGGAGTTGGCTGCTATCGTGATAGTGCGTTTGAACTGTGAATCAAATCTAGAGTCATGATATATCCGTGATCTAGGTAGATATTCAAAATCTCCTTCTTTTTTCCCCACCTAATTTTCGAAAATCTCATGGTATATATTGTTAGATTTCGAATTCTAGGGATTTTATTATCTCTTGCTTGATCTTTTATCCCGGTATCTCAGTATCAACTTAAATCTTAGATATTTATCTGCTTGTTTTCAAAATTCCTTCTTTAATTCCTCAGATTGAGATAAATTTATTCCTACCAAATTTTCAAGTTTAAATAATACTATCTTAATTTCGAGCTTCATAATTCTGTACACGATAAAATTATCTACACAACTTAGATAACCTTGAAACAAATCTTATATTCTGAATGATTTAAATATTAATATCCAAGATTACACCATCAAATTATTAACCTGATATTAAACTGATATGATCACGATATTACGAAATCCCGGGTTTTACACAAAGTTTTTCACAAAATCATTTTTTAAAAAAATTGCAACTTTGGTCACATAAATTCTCTCTTTAACTTTTGGTCCTCAATATTGTTTAATTTCAAGCTTAGTTCTCTATTTTTATGTTTTTTTTTTTAAATTTTGGTCATTTTTCCATAAGAAAACTTACAAGAAGCCAACATGATGCTCACCTTTATAACAATACATCAGCATTTTTGAAGAAGATAAAAACAAAAATTGTCAAAATTGAAATATATAAGGAATTTTGACAACATAAGGATATTTTTAATTGTGGTGATGTAACGTTTAAGGAAAACCAAAAGCAGTATTCATGTTAAAAAAAATATCAGAACACACATTATGAAGAAATATCAGTTGGCTTTTAGCGAACTAAGAATGGAATAGTACAAAACCAGAAGCAATAGTCATTCAGTTACTCTTTTAAGATAATCTATTAGACTACATTGAATCGCATAATCTTTAAAAAGATCTAGTAACATCCGTTTTATTCGTACTATCTATCAGACGATGTCTCTATTTATTGTAGTTGTTCTGTACAATAATACCCTTAATTTAAAGTCATTAAATGAAGTGTACAAATCATAAATTGCTCATATTATTGTAACGTCTCAAAAATTTGAAGGTCCACGTGAACCACATGCATGCAAGTTATAAAATTTCTTATGTATTTTATTAAATTATTTTAATACATTAAATGTATGATAATTGCATGAATATGTGTTTTATTGCATGGTTTAATAAAATTTCATGCATAAGGGCTTTTAGTAGTTTTCGCGCTCGAATGAGGAACGGAGACCGGGGATAATTAATGAAAAATATTTTTATTAAATAATTATTTTTAATTATTTAATATACGGTGTTAATAAGGATGATTTTTGAAAATTGGATTTGTTGAGGTATTTTTACTCGACGAGTTGTATTTTAAACTGGTACGCAACATTTAGCGAGTCGGGGGACTTTTTGAGCACTTGTGCAATATTTTCCAAAAACGTACCTAAACGAAATATTTTTCGAGAGTGTTATTGAGTTTAATGTGATTATTTTATTGCTTATTGGGCCCAAAATCCTTTTAATCCCTTTATTTTTAATTAGGGACCCATTAGCACTTCATTTACAACTTAAACTCTACAATTAAAACCCTAAACCTATTCCATAATATTTTGGCCGTCCCCTCCCAATTCAGCAGCAGCAAGGCTCCAAAATACAACAGCTTTTCTCCTTAGTTCTCAAGCTTCTTTCAAAGAAATCATTTCTCGTCTCTCCGGTGCACGTTCTACGTGATTGTTTCAAAGTTATCGAGCGTAAATACGCAAAGGCACACCCTATACCTCCTTTTTCTCTTCAATTACATCATGATATGTTTTTTGAATGGTTTTTTTTCATGATACTACATAATTCTATCATTGTGCATCGATTTTACATGATTTTTATACGAAAATATGCATATTTTACGCCATGATGCTCACGTTTTTGACATGGGCGAGGGGCTGCCGGATCTTCGAGGTTTAGGGAGTATTTTACAGCATGTTTAGAAGGTGTTCAAGGGTGATATTAGTTCTGGATCGAAAGGGGTAAGGGCCGATGGTGACCTCTTGGTTCTAGGGTTCGAATGGCTAGATTGGGTGAAAGGAAGAGGGCAGCCGTGCATGGCTCGTTCCAGACGTTGGTTCAGATCTTGTGGGGTCTGTGTCAGGGTTGGACATGGTCCACGGTCAGCTGGTAGAAGGGCTAGGCTTGGATCGAAGCTTGATGACAAACTACGTCGAGTTTTGGGCGAGTTCGAGTGATCCAGATCGCAAGAACTGTAGACGTGGGTTAGTTGGTCTAGTTAGGTTCACGCGGGTCTGGTCATGGTCCTAGAGCGGTTAGCCAAGGTCTGGAAGTGTCGGTTTCGAGTATAGGGTCGAAGGTGGAAGGCTAGGTACACTAGGGTTTGAATCTCATTACGAGAAGAAAATTCCAGCAGTTGGTCGAGGGATTTCGAGGGTCTTAGATGGTCTAAAATAAGTGATTTAAGGGCTGATCATGTGTAAATAAGTCATGGTTTAAGTTTGGGAAATTTGGTTGAGTTTCGGGTTGATTCGGATTAAAACCAAGACTCCGGTCCAAGTCTTAAAACGAATCGTATAAGTTATGAAACGGGATCGAGTTTACGTCTAAAAAATGTTTATAAGTATGTTTTGAGGTGTTTTAAGTTGTTTGGTTGGCTTCGGGTCGAAATTTTGAGGTCCATGGATAAAGCGGTCAATTAGGGTTTCTAGAGGCAAAATGATCATTTTGCACCCGGACCGAGTTAACAGTCCTGGCAACTCCCTGATCACAAAAATTTCATGTTTTAAATGTTTATGATATCCCGAATATGATTTTTTATGGAAATATGAAAAATACGTAGCATGCTTGATTTTAAAGAAATTTACGTATATGCATGATTTTTATAAGTGATGAATACGATGACATGTTTTTGAAGGAAGAGAATTGGTTGTGACTAATATGATAATACGATGAAACGTAAGGCCAAGACTCAATGGATGGGTAATACTGTCGTTGATGTCCTTGCCGTCGGGTACCGCCGTTATATGTAGATGGATCCATCGACTAATACGATGATATGAAAGTCACAACTAATGAACGAAATTCAAATAAATAAAATGAATACGTATATGCTGATATGTTGATACATGTTTTGGACACGTTACTCTTTGACTCGATATGTTGAAGTTCATGCTTTTAAGATCATGAAAGGTATTTTAATCACTGTAATTTTCACTGTTGCATGATATGTATATGTATTTGTTATAACGGTTCAAGTGTGTTGAGTCTTTAGATTCACTACGTATGATTGATGCAGATGATCTGACGGTTGAGGAGATGGGATCCGTTGAAGATTGAGTAGGCTGAGCTGGGAATGCACGTGAAATCCGGGGACCTTGCATTTCTTCCGCAGAATATGTTTATGAGACATGTGTTTAAGCAATATGGTTTAATGTTTTTGAATCTAGTTATACGTTATTGATTCATCATATTATTGGTATCTGTTCGAGTTTCTCTTTTAAAATAGTAGACTAGGAGATTGATTTTATTTTAAAATTTAATTAACTGCAGTTATTTTTATTCAGAGGTTGGATGACCTTTTAAAAACGCATGTTTAACTTATTTAAATGTTGTGTGTGTGTGTGTTTTCGGTCATTCATTTAAAAAAATATAATAATAATAATATTTCAGTAGAATTTTAAGCAGTAGACGTTTTAATAATTTTGGGTACATAAAAAAATAACAAGTCTATTCTTGGATTCAGGTACTCTTAACCGAAAAAAGTCGTTCATATTCTAACGTCAAAGATGGTTTATAAAAATGGCTTCATGATGTGTTCACAAACATACTTTTTGAGAAATTGTGAAATCATTAACACATTCTAACTTATTATAGTGAAAGCCTACAAAATAATCAATACACGCTATAAAGTTCTATCGGATTCAGAAAATCATTCTTGCTATAATTGTTCATACTCTCTTTCATTATATTTACCTACTGCAAAGTGTGAAATGCTTGTAATATGTGAAAATTTTCTTTCCCAGAATCAAATTTCATAAAGTGTTGAGTTGTAATAATAAGAATTTATGTAGGCAAATGTAAGTACTACTGAATTAGGATTAAAGTTTTTTAATGTCTGGAAACAGAAGAAAATGAGACATAGAAGGGTTTTTCCATTCGAACCTCCAAAAACAAACCTTGTGTTACTTTACCATCTATTGTATTTAAGTTTCATCAAGTGTTGTGGACTGTTTCCGTACTTTCAGGTAGTCTGCTGCACTTTATAAAGATCAAGATCAGCTTCTGTCTCCTCAAAAAGTCTGAAGCACATATTTTAGAAGCAGAAGAAAGAAAATGTTGGGAGTATTCATTCATCCCTCCCCCCTACACTAATCAAAGTGTGATCATTCTTTAATTCTGCAGCAAGAAAAACGCTTGCAAATGCAGATTTATCTCATTGTTTTTGAGCAGAAGTAGTCAACACTGTTTGTTATATACAAAACAGAACCATGGTCAACAAAAGACATGAAAAGTCTCCACATGGAATATGGAAAGTGAATTAGATAGGATTCATCTGAATATGGACAGTGAAGATGAAACATCACCAAGAGAAAAAGATTCTCAAAATGCAGACCAGAAGTTCCCGAGAAGGAACCAGTAGTTGAAACTCTAGTTAATCCAGAACCTATCCTAGAAGATCTAGAACTTGCTCATGACAATGAGATTCCAGAGCAACCTGTTGTCCAAACACATCAAGAGGTCACTTTTCAGAAACTAGCTATAAATAGAGCAGAACCCATCCTCCCTTATTCGTTATTGGTAATACATCAGCATCCCTCAGAACTAGAAGGAAAATGATTAATGAAGAGATGCTTGCTACCTTTATATCTCATATGGAACCGAAGAAGATTGATAAAGCTCTCAGTGATCCCAGCTGGATTGAAGCAATGCAAGAAAAGCTCAATCAATTCAAAAGAAATAAAGTATTGCTTCTGGTATCTAGACCAAACCATCAGTCAATTATTGAAACTCGGTGAGTATTCAAATCAAGCTAAATGAGGAATCTAAGGGATAATAGTCAGAAACAAAGAAAGACTAGTGGCTCAAGGATTCAGACAAGAAGAATGAATAGCTTATGATGAAACCTTTGCTCCACTAGCCAGACTTGAAGCCATCAGAATCTTGCTAGCCTTTGTAGCTTTCAAGAATTTTAGAGTTTTTCAGAAGGATATAAAGAATGATTTTCTGAATGATCTACTGCAAGAAGAAGACTATGTAAAACAACCCCCATGTTTTGTAGATCATTTCACTCCAAATCATGTTTTTAAATTACATAAAGCATTGTATGGCCTCAAACAAGCACCAAGAACATGGTATGACACACTCTCTCAATTTCTTATTAATCATGACTTCACTATTGGAACAATTGATAAAAAAAAAAAACTACTTATTTTTTTCAAAAACCATCACATCCTCTTAGTACAAATATATATTGATGATATTATTTTTGGGTCAACTGACCTCCAAAATTTGTGATAAATTTTCTAAGACGATGCATGATCGATTTGTAATGAGCTTGATGGGAGACTAACATTCTTCCTAGGATTACAAGTTAGACAGCTCGAGTCTGGAATTTTCATAAACCATATGAAATACACTAAAGAGCTACTAAAAAAGTCTGGCATGGAAACATGCTCTACTCTCTCAACTTCAATGAGTTCTTCATCTAAGCTCAATAAAGATGAAGAAAGAATTTTAGTAGAGGTAACCATGTATCGGGATCTAATTGGTTATTTGTTGTATTTTACTGCTACTAGAACAACATAATGTTTTCAATATGCATCTGTGCTAGCTTCCAATTTGATCCCAAGAAATCTTATTATGAATCTGCTAAGCGTATATTGAAATATTTAAATGGTAGTCAGAATGTTGGTTTATGGTATCCAAAAGACTCTACATTTAATCTTGTGGGTTATTCAGATTGCAAGTTGGATACAAAAAGTACTAGTGGATTCTATCAATGTCTTGATGATAGGTTGATCTCTTGGTTTAGTAAAAAACAGACTTCCATTGACATTTCTACTGCAGAAGTCGAATACTTAGCTATTGAAGCTTCTACTCTCAAATGCTTTGCATTCAACAACAATTAAAATAATATGGGATAAATGCTTGCGAGTCACTTATTTTCTATGATAATACGAGTGTAATAGCCATAACTTATAATCCAGTACTGCACTCCAGAACCAATCATATTGACATCAGACACCACTTCATCAGAGATCATGTGCAGACGAAAGACATTAGTCTGGAATATGTATCTACTGATCAACAAGCAGCGCATACATCTTTACCAAATCATTATCTGATGCTCCGTATCATTTTGGAATCACCTGTAGTCATCTACAAGGAACCATTGTTGGATTTATATGTGAATGCCTCTCTTACTGAGAATAGGAAGATTGTATTTTCTCACGACAACAAAACTCTTCTTATTGATGTCGATCTGCTCAGTTCTACTTTCTATCTTCCCATTTTTTGGGTTACCGACTTCTCTTCCATCTCAAAGAAGATTTTGTTGTCGTTTTTAAGTCTTTCTCTCCTTTAGGAGAATAGATATTCCATCTTGCTTCAAGAAATTGCTGAAGATGGAATTTCAAATACTGGCTGACATAGTCGCCAAAGCCATCTTGGTCAAAGCAAGGACCTTTGATAGAGTGACCAAGGAAAAATTCCAGTTGATGTCTGCTATTACTTCGGTAACCAATGTAAATTGGTCATATGTACTCTTTAAATCAGTATCTGACATGGTCCAGAAGAACTGGCTTTGCTGTGTAGATCAGCAAACTCCTTAAGGATGCTGGTTTTGGTTTCACTTCTGATAAAGATGGTACGTCAACTACCATGATTTTTGTTGATAATGTGGTTGCACTTCGACCTAAACCCTCTGTCCCTGAATTTATCAAAGCTAAAAAGGAAATAGGGACCAAGCAAGATGCTGCTAAAAAACAAACAAGGACCAAGCGGAACTAACCACTGTGGTTAGCGATCCTAAAAAACTGTATCTGATGAATCCTCTGCTCTTACCCAACCTCCACCAAAGCCAACCTTGACAGAGAAGAGATCAAAAACATTTATCTGCATCACAAAAATTGCAGCATTGTCCGATTTGTCTTTTACCCCAGCCCAACCAAAAGATGATAAAATACCTCTGCTCTATAACTTTAGCCCTACTGCTGCTGCTGCTATCGTTATTGCACCTCTGGCTCCCAAAGAACCTCTACTCAAATCCACCAAAACTACTGCTCCAGCACCAAGACAAGCAACAGCCAGAATCTTCGGCTCTGTTCTTATCACTCACAGACCAATTGGTAGCGTGGTCATTAGAAATCCGCTGCCAAAGTCTACTCACTATGGACTTAAGCAACAAATTTCAACAAACAAAGGCAAATGAAAAAAGCCTATGGTTTCTGAAGAAACAGCTGCTGCAGGGATCAAATCCTCTATTCAAACAGCCATTAACCTTCACATGGAGGAAATTGAAAGAACTCTTGAAGATGATATTACATACTTTGAAGACTAGGTCCTCATCTGCACAGTTCAGTATCTTTCAGCTTTCAAAACCAAGGGTGCCTATGTCAAAGCCCTCAAATATGAAAAAAGTGTTTTTGCTGTTATCAAAACAAACTCTATCATTAAAGCAATGAACAAAAGAAATTATGTTAGTTGCGAGAGAAACTGGCCGCTCTAATCTCCAATTATGACTATCACGCTACAATTGCCTTTCATGATTAAGTAGTGATTAATAAGATTTCTTCTGATATCAGGACTATAGAAATGGTGATCTCAGTAATTGAGAATAATTTAATTGAAGATGTTGTTGTTGGAATTTCTGAACCCTTCAGGGTTTCGCCAGTATAAGAAAGGACCAACATCTCTCCTTCCTAGAGATGAATTCTCTAGTACTCTTGTACACTCTCCCTCCGGCTCCATTCCAAATTGCTATTGTTCAGCACTCTTCTTCACTGGTTTCTGTCAGGGATTTCTCTACATTAGAAGAAGTGATTAATTTTATTGTTCAAGAAGTTGCTACAGAAGTCAGTCACTTTTGTTGTTCTTTTCTTTGCTGCTGATGATTTGATAGATATTTTTTCTACGCTAATTTCTTACTCAGCACCACAATTCACTACAAGAAATTCTGCATACAACAACGCACATACGACAACGGTTTTTCACTAAAAACCGTTGTCGTATGTTTTTTAACAACGGTTTTATCGAAAACCGTTATCTTTTGGGGGGCAAAGACAACGGTTTTTCAAAACCGTTGTCTTTGGGGGGTCAAAGACAACGCTTTTTGGGATCAATGACAACGGTTTTATAGAACCGTTGTCTTTGAGCGTTTTTTTTGGGTCAACGACAACGGTTCTATGAACTGTTGTCGATTAGCGTGTTTTTTTGGACAATTGACAAATGTTTGAAGAAACCGTTGTCGATTAGCGTGGTTTTTTGACAAACAACAACTGTTTTGGAAAATGTTGCAATATTTAGCGACGATTATTTCAAAAACCGTCGCTACGTTTACATTAGCGACGGTTTTGAAATAACCGTCGCGAAATATTGAAACGGTTTTAAAAAAACCCGTCGCATCTTTAAATTTAGCGACGGTTTTGAAAAACCCGTTGCTAAAATTAGCGACATTGTTTTGAAACCGTCGCTAATTTTAGCGACGGTTAAATCCAAACCGTTGCCAAATAAAATATGCGACGGTTGATCATTTACCGTCGCTTTTAACCAAAACCCGTCGCAAACTGTCTATAAATATCTCCATTTTCGTTCCATTTTCCTCCACACCACTTCACAACACTTAAATTTTTTTTCATTTACACGATTTTAGTTTGAATTATTAGTTTTTTTTGGATTTATTAAATTATTAAAAGTATTTTTTTTATTTTTCGAAACAAATTAGCGACGGAAATCTTGACAGATACCCGTCGCTAATTTAAAATTAGCGACGGTTCTGATTCGAACTAGCGACGGTTTCATTTTGAATTAGCGCTATTTTTATTTACCACAACGGATAAAAACCGTTGTCGTTGAACGGAATTTCAACAACACCCTCAGTTACAACAGTTTTTAAATGACTACGACAACGGATAAAATCCGTTGTCGTTTGCCGTTTTTGTAGTAGTGATTGTTGATCCCAATGTTGATGCTGCGGATTCCCTCTCCACAGTCCAAGTATCCGCACTTCCTGATCTTAAAATGTTTTTCTCTAAACATCAACAAGAAATGAGGGACATATTATCTACGGCTATTTTTCCACTACTAACGGAAACAAGACCCATTATTGTTCCATCTACTGCTCTGGTACTCACATCTGAATACATATTGGCACATCAAGTGAACAATCTGAATGTGTTGCTCGTCTTATCGAACTTAGAGAGTGTATGCCAGCAGATTCTTCTTCATCTGGTCATCAAACTGCTTTAGAAATTGAAATGGAATAAGTTAAGGGCATCTGCAACAAGACTATTGACGTGGTCAAAACCATATCGTTTGAACAAGATGGTGTTCAAACTGCTTTTTAATTTATTCAAAGAACATTTGACAAAAAATTTCTCATCTATAAGAAAAGATGTGACCATAATTTCCATTCAGCTTTTTGGCCTCAAATCAAGCTTTGTCAAGACCTAGGCGGATGTGATTTTAGCTCAATTTGGACTCACATTTTCTACATCCGCTTAAATTGATTCTCTTATTATTCTGAACTCCAAGGTTGAAGCTTTAAATGCCAAATTGACCGATCAATCTCAATCTCTTCATACCTTGGAGAACAAAGTTGGTGGCATCTATGAAAACTTATTTGAATTCATTCACTGGGTTTAGACCAGTGAAGACGAATAGATCAATGATGATGAGGAATAGAGTGCAAAAATCATCATTTATATCTTATCTTTTATTTGATATTGGCTACAATTACTCCAATTATATTCTTTGATGTTCTTACATTGCTCATTTATATTTTTATCTTGTTGACTGCTCTATATCTTCTGGGTTTTTGCGTCACCACAAAGCGAGAAATCGATAAGGATATTTTTAATTGTGGTGACGTGTAACTTAAAGAAAACTAGAAGCGGTATTCATCTTAAGAAAAATCAGAACACACATTAAGAAGAAATACCAGTAGAATTTTAGCGAACTGAGAATGAAGTAGTACAGAACCAAAAGCAATAGTCGTTAAGTTAGTCTTTTACAATAACTTCTCAGACTACATCGAATTGCATAATATTTAAAGGCAGCTAATAACATCCATTTTGTTTGTACTATCTGTAGTGGATGTCCCTATTTATTGTAGTTCTTCTGTACAATAGTACAATTCATTTAAAGTCATTAAATGAACCGTACAGATAATTAATTGCTCACTATTATTTTGGGTACAAAAACATATAACAAGTATATTCTTGGATTCATGTAATCTTAACAGAAAAAAACTATTTCTTATTTGAACGTTGAAGATGATTTATAAAAAAAACTTCATGATGTGTGCACAAACACACTTTTGGAAAATTGCGAAATCATTCACACTTTCTAGCTTAACATACTAAAAGCCTAAAAAAATCAACACACGCTATAAAGTTATATCAAATTTAGAAGATAATTTGTGCTATCATTGTCACACATTTTTTCATAGTATTTATCTACTGCAAAGTGTGAAGTGTTTGTAATATATGGAAATAGTCTTTCCCAGAATCAATTTTCATCAAGTATTAAGTTGTAATATTAAGAGTGTCATTAGCCAAAGGTAACTCCTACTAAAGTAGGTGTGTACACGTGTGTACTAACAAAATCTTTTAGTGATACCTTCTGGAAAAAGAAGAACGAGAAACGTAGAAGAGTTTTGTCTTTCGAAATTCCAGAAACAAACCTTGTGTTACTTTACCTTCCATTGTCTTTAAATTTCATCAAGTGTTGTGAAATATTTTTGTACTTTTAAGTAGTCTGCTGAATTTTTCAAAGATCGAGATCAGCTTCTGACTCCTTAAAAAGTCTTAAACACATCTTTCAGAAGCAGAAGAAAGAAAATTTATGAGTGTTCATTCAACTCTCTTCTAAACAATTCACCATTCTAACAGCATATAT
>NC_133306.1:19330362-19388907 GCF_012295235.1 Primulina huaijiensis
TATATATACACGTATGTGTTATGAATACAAAAATATATGTGAAATTACATTAAATATTTATACGATACATTCATTCAACAATATTTGTTGTACCCAAATTAGCTATCGAAATGATCTAACTAAAGAGTTGAAGTATTTAGTAAGAGTAGGTCTCTTGTGAGACCGTCTCACGAATTTTTATCTGTGAGACGGGTCAATTCTACCGATATTCACAATAAAAGTAATACACTTGGCATAAAAAGTAATACTTTTTCATGGATGACCCAAATAAGAGATCCGTCTCACAAAATACGACTCATGAGACCGTCTCACACAAATTTTTGCCATTTAGTAAATGTAAAGGTTGAATTTGGTTACGATCTTAACTCAACAGTTCATAAAATAATGTATACAATTAATTTCAAATTATTATTTAATTATAAATTTTTAAAAGTTGATATATGTATTAAGGGAATATTTATAATTGTTACCGAAGATAAAATAAGTATATTGTATGAAAAACTAGTGAAAATGTGGTTTGAAATGTAAAGTAACCATTTATTTAAAAAAAAAATTGGGTGGAATTTTTCAATTTGATAAAATTATGAATTGTTGAAATAAATCGAGTATGAAATCCCAAAAACTTAAAAATGGCCTATCTTGACGGGATCATTTCATTCAAGAGTGGGTCTTATGTGAGACCGTCTCAAAGAACTTAATCTGTGAGACGGGTCAACCCTACCCATATTCACAATAAAAAGTAATACTCTTAGCATAAAAAGTAATACTTTTTCATGGATGACCCAAATAAAAGATCCGTCTCACAAATACGACCCGTGAGACCGTCTCACACAAGTTTTTGTCTTCTTTCAAATATTGAAGTGGTCACTTTTAAATATTGCTCCCTCAAAAGTAATGCAAGTTATACAATTTTATTTGGAGTAATCGAATGAATATTTCAAAATACTCAAAATCTCAATAAAATAAAATATATATATGTAAGTATAAATTTTTAAAGCAACTTTCTAGAAAATTTATCACTTTGATTGGTTGTTTGCAAACATTAATTAACGATAAAAAAAATACCCATATTTTCTTTCAGATACCCATTTAACTTTTCGCAATCATAATCATGACAAAGTAAAATAAAATGAATATACGGTCTAAAAATGACAGTTGATTGTTAAAAATGGTCATATAATACATTGAATTATAGTATTTAAGATTAATCAGACACAACGTAATTAAAAGTGTATTTTTCGAATAAAAATACAATGAGATTAATAAATGAAATCCCCACTTGCTGGAATGAAGAAGCACACGTACTCATTAAATTATACGTGCTCCAAGCATGCGCACACATGGATGGGTCAATCAATTGTCGCAACAAAGCTTAAAAACACTTTTATATATATATATATATACACACTATCATTTGAATTGATTATATTTATACGAGTGTGATATACCGTAAGTTAAATTGCATATTTCAGGATTTGGATCCTCTGCTATGGATGAAAACACAGCACTTAATGATTTGCACTTTTACATCAGATGATCAGTTGATCATCTGATGGACCTCACACAGTATCAGATAAAATTCAAATTATCTTGCTATGTTTTCAAGGTCTCATGGAAATTAGAAATAAGAAAGCATTTAAATTGTCATAACATCCAAAAAGACTAGATTATTTTAAAATAGTCCAATCCAAAATATTTTTTTTACAATTTAAAATATCCCAAAAACTAATTATATACGATGTGACAATTTAAAATATCCCAAAAACCAAATACGTTCTTATATTATGTATATAATAATATCTCATTTTTCAATACAATTCTCAAAAATATATTTTTAGGAAAAAAATATTACGTGGAACCAGCAATCCCAAATGAGTCGTACCCCAATAATTTGAAATTTATCGACATATTTAGCTAAGACTATTGTTTTTAAATTTTGTTTTTGTATATGAAGGTGACATTAACCTAGCATTAATATATATGGACCATTTCTCCCATGTGAAATTGTCTGGATCACATTCATTGCTTCAAATCATGTGAAATTTGTGTATGGAAAACAAAAGGAAAGAGTACGTCGTCCCTTTTTTTTCTTCGAGCAAGTTAAAGATGTTTTTTTTTTTCGGCTAGACAGGTCAATTAATGTCCTCTATCTTAACTTATACATTTAAACAATTCTTACAATCACTCCAAGAATTTTTTTTTTCCGGCAGCTCAACATTAAAAGCATTCCGTTAATAGTATTATGAAAGATATGCTTTATTTATATGTGCTACTGATATTATTAACCTGGAAAAAAAAACAATTTCGCGACAAGACATTAACAACGCATAGTAAAATCACGTCGTTAATATTATTTGTGAATATTTGACGCAAACGACTACGTGCAAAAATAGACAATTTGCGAATGATTTCATTTAATATCTACCGTGTGTTGTATGTTGCGAATGACATTAGTAGAAAATATGCGTATGATTTTATTTTTAGGCTAGATTGAAAAACTTTTAGCTTGGGAAAGCTAAAAGAACCGTGTGAAATCCCCTTTTTCTCCGATACGCGGGCTCCCAACCCTTCATCTCCGATTTCTCTCACGGCGCTTCAGGTGTGGCATGATTGCAGATCTATGTGAATCCACGACAAAAAATTGGGAGTGGCGCTTAGCTTACGAAGAAGAAATCGGGAAATGGTGTTGTCAGTAAGCAATTAGTCAATACCAATTAATTTCAACAGCGTTTAATTGTACAGCGTGCAATGTGCACTGCAGAAAACCGATTTAATTGCTGCCAAAAGTATTTTTGTTGCAGTGACTTACAAAAACAAGTTTAAAAGAGAAAAGGGTCATAGAAGCCAACAAAAAAAAGTTGGAATAGAGTGATTGAAATCTGGGTGTCACGAATGCATAAAGCTTTGTCCGTTATTAAGGGTTCATTTCATCCTGCATGTAGTCTACATGACGTAGGGGCACTACCCTCGTGATAGAATCAAGGGCTCAAATTTAGCCACACATACATAGGGTCCATTAATTTTTTTAAAATCACATATGTGTGTGAATCTTGTCCATCTAAACCATGTGGGACAGTGCTCTTACATGTAGCATCGAAGCTACCGATATTAAGATACATGTTATTTTCTATTAATTGAAAGGGTCATTTAATTATATATTCAGTTTCTCGAAAATTAATATATAGTAAGAAAAATAAAAAAAAAAATTGGGGGTTTGTGGCTCTCCTTGACCCTACGGTGGATGTGCCCCTTCAAATATGCAATATACAGTGAATTTAGTGGATTCAAGGAAAAAAAGAAGTAAAACTCCAAAAACTTATAATTCGGTATATTAAAACTAAAAACTTTGATAAGTTACAAAACTAAAATTCAAAACAGACCAATTTACGGGACTAAAATTGATATTTTTCTCCAATAGATCACTATGATGAAGAATCGAGCTAGGGTTCGATTATCTTTACCTTACTTTCTAGTTTCTTGAATTTAGATGTGAGGCTTGGATTCGGGTCTAAGCCAAAGTCTTGTATTGAGTTTGGTTAGTCAAGTTTCTACTAAATTCTTGTTATCTTGTAACCACAAAATGCATTTTACCCTCTATCATCTATGAAAAAGAATAAAACTATATTTCAATATAGACTGAGGAGAGTTCCTATGAAAAACAAAACAGTTCAAATAGTAAGAGATCAAAAATCAGTTCACCCTATTTTTCAACAAGTACCGAGACTTTATTGTCATGTATCTGGGAAGATCGCACGCAATATCAGCCAACCTGTCGTGTGCCGTATAATTTATCAGATGATTTTTATCCACGGATGTGGCTTCGTACCTGTCTTACATGAATCACAGAACTGCTCTAATTTATGGCCACAACCACATTGTTGCCTAACCTCAGATAGAGACATATGATCGAAGGAACTTAAATGAAAGACACACGAAGATGTTATGCGCGCCTATCAAGAATCTAGGAACCCATGCACGTGTGTCGCATTAAATTCACGTCCCATTTCACTATCCACACATGGATGTGTGAGCTGCCTATATTTGTTCCATATCTCTGTCACATCATCCACCTCTTGAACCCGTTGGACGTCAGAGTTAGCTCGAAGTTTTTTTTTATTGAAGGAAAATTGATTTATTTATTCAAGCTCAAATATTTCCACACTTCTGAACAATCGGGTTATACCATTAGCTAAAATTTTGATTTAATCTAACTATAAATTTCAAAATTTATATTTTACGCTAATTTCCCCGGATCCATAATGTGTAAGATATAATCTCAAATAATGTTGAGGGTGGATATCCTTTCTATGAAGCAACTAAACAGGATGTCAATGCCAGTTGTGCCATTGAGTCTGCAGACATGAGGAGCCAGCCAGCTCGAGTGTTGACAGTTATATCAAATATATTTCCCATGCATTTATCACTTGAATTTGATCGATATCTTGGGATATACAGGATGTTTGTCTTGATTTATAATTAAAACTTTTTTGTCTGGAAGAAACCAACAAATTTATAATTTCACGAAAATATGAAGTGGGATTTTGCTGTTGGGGAATAGTTACTACTACTTATGCCGCTAGGCCGGGGTATACATGGATCAAGCTCTTGTTATAGTGGTCATGAAGCTAGGTAGAGATGTAATTGACTGATCGAGTGGATAAAGCTCTCGATATAGTTTTCGTGCTCCGAACTCGAAACTGGGTATCGACAACATTCTCAAAAGTCATGAATAAGGCTTTGGAATAGTTAAGTCTCAAAGGTATAGATATTTCTAAAACCAGTCGATTTTATTATGAATTTCCGATAAAGTTTTTACAACTAACGAACTCAAAACAACGACGGAATTGAAATCTTGGCTGCAAAAGTAATCTGAATAACCTATAACAAAACAATTAAATATTTTAATACTTAAAAATGTTTTTTAAGCTATTAAAAACCTTATTTTAAATATTACAAGTTTAATTTATCAATAATTGGTCAAAACCTCATGCTGAAATTTTTACCAAGAAACAACTCAAACTAGAGTATCAGTTGGTGATAGATGTGGTGGCCATGGGATTATTAGCTAAACTAGGATCTTTTGCTGCTCTAATCGTTGAAAAATTTCAGGTGACGACGGTCATAGTCAAAGCTATAAAGATCAACTGGTCCTTCATTCTATTCAACACTCCGAAAAGTATGGCGTAGCACACTAAGAAATCATTTGGTTGTGTTGTTCAGTTGAGCAAGTTGTTTGAGAATTATGTAATTCCACTCAATGTAGCAACAACTCTCCACAAAATGGGGATGATGAATGCACATAATATCATGGCTTTAAGGCCCAAGAATATTTCACATGATGGTTTGTTGGAGGTTTAAAAGTAGATTGAAGGAAAAATGACTCCATCTAAAAAGTCCAAGGCTGTGAAGAACAAAGTTTGTCTTGCTCTCAAGCTTAAAGCCAACAGGAAGTTAATCACTTATGAAAGTGATTCTGATAAGATACTTTCTCCACTAGTTAAGAAGGCTAGGACAACTAAGACAAAACAAGTTTCCACCCAATGCAAGCTAGCACATCTAGCACGTCTGCCTATGGGAAAGACAAAAGAGAAGAAGGAAGAGAAAAGGATTGAGCCGAAGCAAACTGAACTGACCAAAACTGATTTCAAGACAACTACTGTTAAGGCAACTGACAAAGAAGTTTCTGCTAAGCCTACAAAAAATCTAACTCTAGTTTGAATAGCTGCTCCTCTTCAAACAGTTGTTCCACCTACCATTCTACCATAAGCACAACCGAAGGGTGTAGTTATTCGAGTTAACATTGAGTATACCAAATCTGGATTGGTTTAAAATACTCTTCCAAAGGGATAGAAGGAAAGACAAAGAGAAAATGGTCGAAACTGAGGAGCCCATACAATTGTCTGCAGTACAAACTCAGATTGACTTATTAATGGATGAACTAAATGAATATGATGATACCAAAACTGAAATTGTTGTTGAATGGTATCAGTTTAGGAGTCACTCTTGCTCGAGAACTGAAGATGAATGAAACTTTGAAGAAATTCATTGTCCTTCAGAAGATTGTGATGAAAGTTGTGAAAGCAGTAGTAGTGGCTCGTGCTTTGGAAAGAAGTGAATACTTATTCTATTTGATGAGAATCAAGAAACTGAATTTGATTTGTGAATAACTGAAAAAGAACTATGATCCGACCTGCCGAACTGCTCACGTGACATAGCAACGTTCACTCAGTTGGATGTGAATTTAAGCTCCTTCTAAATGAAAGTAAAATTATAGGATATGGACCAACAATTATTCATACATTTTGACCCCAAAAGCAAGAAGAATTCCAAAGACTCTATTAATATCAATAAGTTCGAAAAAGGTTATTCAATACAAGTCCAAAAGAATTCAAACCAAGCTGGAATATCATCAAGTTCGCCTGAGCCATCAGTTGACTCAATTGAACCCACAATCAATGTACCACCAGAAGTTCAGCTGAGGAATGCATTAGTTGAGGACGTCTCTGTACCTAATGTCGATGAGATCCCCAAGACTGTGACTGAAAATATTACTAAGGCTTTTGAAGATGGCAATGAGAAAACTGATGCAACATTTATGATAGTCAAATAACCGAGTTTGGTAGCTTCAGTTCATGATCAAGAGAAACATATGATAGTCGCAATTGAAGTGGGGTTTATGCACGACACTATTTCATTTGCACCACAATCACTTCCATCACCAATTCAGTCAGATGAAGTCCCAATTGCTACAGTCACATCCCCTGAATCATTCTTCATTTCTAAATCAATGAGGGGTCAGCTTGCTCCGAACCAATCAACGGTTGAAAAGTCGGTTGAAATGGAAAATCAAACCAAAATCATTACACCAGTTAGTAAAATGTCACTCCATCAGCTGAACCAATTGCAACTACTTCTGTTGAGAAAGTTTACCTTGCCAAATCAAGTCATGAGCTGATCATCTTTCCTGATCCAAAAGCTCACTTGATTACTGATTCACCTGAATTAGAGCTTGGAGAAGATCTTTCTTTGGATAACATTATGTCAAATCTAACTGAGATCAATGTGTTGCTTACACAAATCAAGACAGGACAGAGACTGACTGTAACTGACGTTCAAAATATGAGAGACAAGGTGTTCAAAGAATTCTCAGACATATCTAAATATGTCAACACATTATTTATCAAGCTGGAGTCTTCGAGAAAGAATTGTGTTTCAACATCACAACTATCCATTTCTCGTTATGCTCTTACATAGAAGATGGATTTAGTGCATGACATTTTTAATTCGAAGATAAAACTCAGTTCACACCCAGATCTCTGCCAAATTCGACACGGTGTCTGTACAAATGACTTTAGTCGTACATATTCTACAAAGATATGTGGTTGTCTCTTGGTGTCGACAAAAAAAAAGAAGTGAGCCTCAAGGACAAAACTGATAAATCTAAAGATGAATCGTCTTCAAAGAAGTTAGACAAAAAGAGGGAAGACAGGAAATAGTTGTATTTACATCTATCAAATTACAAAAGTTTTCCTTCGGTATCAGTTCATCATAATTTTATATCAATACAAGTTTTAAATACAGTCAAATGAACTTATTGCTTAATTTTGTCAAACACCAAAAATGAGAAAATTGTTGGATCAATTAAGGTTTTGGGGTTAAACAAATTTTAAGGAAAAATCGAAATATGCAAAACTGAAGTAGCCAAGTCCACGAGTTAAACAAAATTGCTTACAACTGGACTAAGTTGAGCAGAACTGATTCAGACCTAAACTGAAATGTATCATAACAGTTTAATTAGTTTAGCAGCTATCTTCATTCAATTTTAAGGACATCAGATTACACCATACGGTTAAACAGATCTTTTGGATAAGTTTTTCCGTAACTTGCAAATAGTATCAATAGCATTACACTTTGTACGGATTTCATGGATGATAACTTGGACAAAAGACAAGCCAACAAACATTTTTTTAACTCGGACCGTTTGATTCAGAGTCTATAAATAGAGAAGGAGTTCAATTTAGTAAAGCTCTACGACCTTTACAGATATTCAAATTTTCAAGTATTTGAACTAAACTCAATCAGCCGACACACTTTACAAAGAATTGTATCTAATAACTAACGATCATTAAGTGCTAGGATATAACAATATCATAATTCATTATATTTGATAGCAGTCTTTATACTGTGTTATTCATTCAATTGAATTGAACTAAGAGTTTCAGCTTGACAGTGTTTAAATCCAAACTGAACAGAGATTTTGCAAATTGTTTGTATTATGCAAGTTTTTCTAGTGCGAGTCTTCCCAAAAATAATAAGAGGTGACTTACCTGCTTAAGTTATCCGAACATCCAGAAAAAAACTTGTCTACCTCTCTTTCAGTTTAGTATTCATGAGTTTATATAATCAAACCATTATTTGATTTGTTCATTCAATTTACATTGTCAAATTATTATTTGATTTGTTCTAATATGTCAGTTTAACTTCTTTTCGCATATATCTGTTAGTTAATTGACGTTGACAATCGACAATATAATACACAATTAGTTGCCAACCCGACTAGAGTAATTTTAAAAAAAGTATTTATTAACTCTTTTTAAAACACTTCAATTGATCCTAACAAACTTGTCAGTGTAGTGGGTTTCCAAAGCTAGATCAAAGTGAAATGGTTATATTAAAATAATAAATTTACATATAAAAACGTTGTTGCAACTTATAATATGATGTCATTTACACCTATTTTTTATTTACATTCCGTTTGTTAATAAATGTAAATAATGTAAATAACATAAACATACCATAATAGGTAAGAAATTAAAAAGAAAAATAACTGGGTTTAACCCGACTTACTAAATAGGAAGACAACTTCCCACTTGCCTATACAATCGAGTTACTGGACTTCATTGAACAGACTTTACAGGAGGATAAAATTTCCCCAGACATTGAAAAATATGTTTTTTAGTAATCAAAATTGCATGCCCCCATATTTTGTTTCATGAAAAATAAAAAAGTCTAATTAAAATACATACGTAACATATAAACTATACTTCAATCGGAAGAATAAATACCTTAAAACTATAAGTTCGAAAATTTTCCTCAAGTCGGTTCCTTTAAAAATTGAAGCGTAGCGGCTGTGTATATATGGATAACAATTTTTCTCACGGATTCGAAGCCCCGTAAAGTAAACCCGAAGTGGAGACAAGAATCCCCTATTTTTTTGGGATTATTTTGATCCCCAAAATAATTCGATGTGAGTATAGAGAAACTATCTCAATCTCCACACTCGTCTCGAAAATAATATCGATAATATAATATCGATATTAACATTAATAACAGAGACGAACATTAGTTTTGTCTCACCCTGCTTTCTCGTGTACGACTTGAGTTCGAGTCTCCACCCTATGAATTATTTTTTTTAAAAAAAATATATATAGTAAGTTAGTATTCAGGAACCCTCCAACATACCCCGCCTCAATAATACTTTTGAAACGAAGATAGGGGCGGAGATGAGGATTTTATCCCCACAGGTTCGGGATTTAGCACAAGTTTTTGTTTCCATGACGGGGATGGGAAACAGCTCGTCTCACCACGGCCCCATCATGAACGAACCACTTTAAACCACATTGACGACAACGCGAACAATTGAAATACACCACATCATCTACCATCATCTACCAAACATAGAATTGCAAAAACATACATTAAGGACACAGATTAGAGTCTGAGTTGAGGAAATCACTTCGTTATGCATGTATCAGAAGCGAATCACACCTAAAATAATCATGTTATGCATGAGTTCACTCAACCGCGATTTTATGCGTTTCTTTCTGAAACAGCCCTTTTCCTGCATAAGAAAACACAACACACATAAACCTTGTAAAAACGCAAGTTTCCATATTTTACAATCAAGTATAAACATGATTAGTGGTCGAGAATTTGCTTTTTGTTTATACCGGTAAGCTCCATACGGCAATGCACAATTATTGAAGACGATAGAAATGGAAAATTCTCAGGGGAACCAATAATAATAAAGAAAAAGAACGTCCAAATCTCATGGGGAAATAAAGACAAATGAACCCAAAAGCAAGATATCAAGCATTGCACGCTAAAACCACTGGGCTTCATGTTAACGTTGAGCATAAAACTGTCACTTTTCCAGCATAGTAAAACATTTTTGCTGCAGACTCGGCCAAAAAAAAGAAGCATGTAGTTTGAAGTTTTGCTGCAACTATAAATAGCTAGCACATTGTCAAATGAATACGAACCCTGCCAATCTCGAATTGAGGAAGATCGAATTACAGTCAAATAAACATAAATGTCTCACAATGAGGTCCATCGGGTGAATCGTCGTTACCAACAACATTCTAACCATGATATCTGCATTTGATACTGTTTACGTTTTTTGGTTGCGAAGATTCAAATACACATAAACCATCAACCCGTGTAAAATCTACCAGTAGGTTAACCACTTCATCTTATGTTCAACAAAGTAAACATAGGCATTAACCATGATCACACAAATGAAAACAAAGGAAATTAGTCACTAGACACTCTCGTCAAGAATGAAGTTGAAAAAATATGTTTAAAAGCCAATTTTTTTCCCATTATATACAAATATATCAGCCATAAATAAGACTTGCCTGGTACAGACATAGGGCGGCAGTTTTGGTGAACCGCATGCTTGACCCTTTCCTTCGGCGCAAGTGCCCGTTTAATAGCTATTTGCCTCGTGGAAGTGTAGCAGTCATCACACACATTCTCTCTCAAGCTGTCCATCCCGTTTCCAATATCCAGCATAGTTTTATCACTGCTTTTCCCGATCAGATCACAACACACGCTAGGGTCTTCCTTTCTATGAGAATGCACTCCTAATGTACAGAGCAGGAAATCTTCTCCAAATGTAAGAATCAAGAAAAATATGAAACTAGACTCCTAGGATACGTAAAACCTCCTTAAAATATTAAATAACATAGTCGAATGCTTATTAAGTTGTTCGCAAACTTGCCGATAGCATTATCCCATGTTTAAGGAAAAAGAACCAAACTTAACATTTTCCTGTTAAATAGAGTTAATTTGCAATTTTATTTTGGAATATGGAGTCTACGCTTTGGAAGGATGAAGAGCTCTTAGAAATAGATGAATCTCCTAGAATGTTTCAAGGCTTCAATAATCTTACACCTCTTTGTATCCAAATCAGTCAAGGGATTTCTCCTAACATATATGCGTACGTGCTTGTCGTAGAGGTGGAAAGAGGTGCAGAAAACACAAGTAAAAAAAATACTAGCAACCAAAAAATGTGCTAAAGTTTATCAATAAAATAAAATTTCTTCCTACCATTTCTTCGAAAATCCGAACCCAACATTTCCTTTTATGCTACATCTAACACTTCATGCTATGAACTGAGAAGATCCACCAATGCAAGAAAGTTATTCAATCCTACCCGCAAGTTGAAAACGATTTAACTAGGTGCTTTCATTTTTAAGCCATTTTACGGAAATCAAAACTTGAAACAGACTTTGACGTACAATGCTTTTTTCTACTTCGCATAAACGGAGTGTTCAGCAGTCGGATCGGTAATAAATTGGAAAATATTTGGTTTTATAAAATGCTTCACACATTGTTCTAAAACACTGATGGCAAATGGTTTTAAACACCACACAATGTCAGGTTTTAAAAGGTAGCTTCCGGGGTGGACCCAGAAACCTTTGGAAGAGATGGCGGACACAGCAGAGGAAGGCAATATGATGTGATATGCGCTAATAGGCTCCACCCCTGACTGTTTTTCATTTACATGGACCAAGAAATTTTAACACAATTCTGGAAAAAGAGCACCCTAATATGATTTTTTAAAAAAAAAATTCAGTTGCCGGATATCAAAATTCGTTAGCCTGGCCTCCTCCATATGGATTTCAGGTCCACTACCCAGTAAATCACCTCTCCAACAGATTGCCTAGGTCCTGCATACGCTTCTCATTCATGTTCATTATGCGCACATATATTACTTAAAATTAAATTGGACTTTCAAAGGAAAGCTTCAGAATTTCTACAATCACATAAGTTATCAGATATCAAGAAGCTTCGTCAATCCAATTGCACCTGTAAGAGCATTTGTAGTTTCCACAGCGGAATCCAATACCATTGGGGCATACATGAAGGAATCACATTTCAAATACTTGTCATGTTTCTTAGTGGGTTCACCCGATCCTTCACGTACAAAAATAAAAAATAAAAAATAAAAAAATTACAGCGAAAACAGAAACTGAACCGAAGCAAAAAGGGAGCAAGATTCAGCACCTTTACCCAATGAAGCGGGTGAAAATGTGGCAGACGATTGAGGAGAAATCAACGGCGAAAACATATAGGTGTCCGATTTCATGTAGTTCAAGAATTTCCGGAAAACAGTTCTCAGTCTTCTTTTGTTGCTACGCTTGATGGGTTTCTTGGCACAGGACACAACTTTCATGGTCATCGTTAAAGAACACAAAACACCAACAATTGGGTTGCTTCGCAGTCAATGAAGTTCGAGAGGAATGAAAGACAAACGAGGAATCAGGAACGGAAAATAATCTTGGTATGGAGGCGGTTGTTGACATGTGTTCACTGGACAACGTTTTACGTTGTACGGTTGACAGGTGCCCCAAATCCTTTATTTGTCCATTTATTGATTGATCCATGATACTGCCATTTGTGCTTTCAGGAAAAGACCACAAACCATAAATTTAATAAAAAACTATCGATAATTTTTTTTTAAAAATAGCTTCCATTGAAAATGATATAATCAATTTTGGTCTTAATTTAAGTTAATTTTCAAATTATTTTTTTAAAATATGTCAAGATATAAATATATTTTTAAAATTCTATTATCACCTGCCATCATCAATTTCTTATCTTATTTTTTTCTCCCACCATCGTATCGACTCATTCATATTAATCGAGATAAACTCTGAATACTAGATACGACATATCAATTTCTTTCTTATTTTCTTCTCCCGTCATCATATTGATTCATTCACATTGTGGGTGAAAAAAGGTCAAACCTCATATCACTCATTTTGACTCATTTATCAATTTTCGTCTCGAAATTTTGTATTTATGATTTGGTAGTTCAATATAGGAGTGGGCCAATGACATTTGAGGGTATCCAAACTTTGTTATAGGTATATGGCATTCTTTCGGGTTTATAATTTCATTTCCACCGAGCATACCAACAAAATAAATAGTGGAAGAACATTTCGATGCTAATTTATAATTTTATCCTATTGCTTGGGAATAATGAATTTTGAAAATGATTCAACATGGTTGTGGTTTACATATGTCAAAGTTGAAAGAATAAATGGGTTACTTCAACCAATAGATATTTATGTTCGATAGACACAAGATGGTTGCTAAGGCCATAAAAATGATATTTTACAATTCAAAGGAAAAACATGTCTTGTCATAGAAGAAATAATTTATTCTTAAATTATTTCTTTTCTTTTTTACATGAGTTTTGACTTTTTAGACTAATATTATTTATAACGAGATTTATTTCATTATCTTTATTTAAAAAAGTTTATTTCCTAATAAAATTTTAATTTACATATTTTGTAGGTATTTATTCAAGGAATTATATCTAAGTCAAAGAGACCTTATATATATAACGAATAATAGATACTACAAAAGAAGATAGGACAACAAGAGATAGAGCAAGGAAGAACGGAGAACACGTGTGTTTCTTTGGAAAAATCGAGTAATTGAGTCTCATCGTGTTTTTGCTATGTTGTCGTGGAGTATTGAAGACATTCGAGGACAACACTTAATTAAAGTGTGGATAAATAATTGTTTATTAAACTGAATTTGCATATATCATGTTTGGTTATTTCTGATGATAGAAATTTAGGATGCAATTTTTTCCCTTGATCTGTTAAGAGAATTATCTTTTTGTTATTCATAAGTATTCTTTTGGTGTGTAAACTGACTATTTTTCTAATGAGTCTTTCGTCGAGAAGCACTGTACAAGTGTGTTCACTTTTTCAAAATTATTTGCTTCTTGATTTATTTACGTAAAGTTTTGTGTATTAAATTATTATGTTGCATGTTGTCTTAAGTGCTATAACACCACATTAAACACTTAAATTTGAAACACACAATGACTCAAATATATAGTAATTTTATGTTAAAAAAATTTTATATTGGTATCAGACCGACACTTGATTTTACTAAGTGAGATTATGGTTATTTTTGCTTAACATGAAAAAATAAAGTACTATGGAAGCGTCACTTGTCAACAAGCTTCGACCACCAGTTCTAAGTGGATCCAACTATGCTCTTTGGAAAGTTATAAAAATGAGGGTCTACATCAAATCCATCGAAAAAAGGCATGGAAACATGCTTTCCATGGATGAACTCTACCAAAAATGGTGATTGTTTGATCAAATCAGAAAGCACATGAATTGAAGTCCAAATTTTGAATTTCAATTCAAAGACACTGAATGTCATCTTCACTTCAGTTAACACAAACATGTTCAGTCTTATTACCAATTGTCTCTACTAAGGATAGATGAGAAATCTTTCAAAAACACTGCGAAGGATCTGAAAGCATATGAAGAACCAAGGTGAGAATTCTTACCACCAAATTTGAGAATGGAAGAAACCGATACAATTATTGTTATGATCGTCGAGTGCATAATATTTCCAATGAAGCATTGAGTCTTGGTGATTTGATCTCAAATGAGAGATTGTTCAACAAAGTTTTAAGATTACTTCCAGAACGCTTCAACATCAAGAATGTGCTATTGATGAAATGCAAGAGACCACTAAGCTTGGACTAGATGAATTGATAAGTTTCTTTTGAACATTTGAGATGAAGCTGGACTTACAGAAGAAGGACAAAGAGAATAATATCACATTTCAAGTCTCTAACGACTCTTACAATTATTTATTTCAACTCTCTCAGAAATTCAATGAGTCTAACCCGTGTGAAGACTATATCTCGTTGATTACAAAAATAAAAAATAAATTGGAGACTACCTGAAGAAGATAAGAGACAAGAGAAAAACAGACCAGACACCCAAACTTCCAAGTATAGCTGCTCCCGAGAAAAATCAAAGGTTTTTACCCACTGAAGAAAAGTTTTGACCGAGGAATGAAAGAAAGAATCAATTAGATACTAAGAAATTCAACTCTATACAATGCAAAGAATGTATCGGTTTTGGACATTATGCAAAGTATTGATAAGCTTGATGGAGAATCTAACGAAGAACATGAATACAGTGAGGGGAAAATCATGCCTCTTTTTTTTTTAATGAACTAAATCATTAGAAAAGGTAAAAGTTTTTACAAATACAAATACACTGTGCATCCCCAGGAATAATACATTTCTCAAATCTCAATGCATAACACGAAAAACAATCTAATGCAGATAATCAATAACTTCAGCAGCATTGTCTATGGTTCTAAACACATGGATCTTAATCTTCATAACAGCAGCATTGATATTGGACAATTGGTTTTCAAATACTTTCTTGTTCCTAATGTTCCAAGTGTGGTACACCGTAGCAGCAAGAGCCACACACCTCATCTTATTAAAGTTACCACGGTAAAAACCTCTGAACGCAGCAAGGATAGACGAAGGTGATCCCATAATCTTCCTCATGTGAAGCCAAGAACGAATGTTATTCCATATCACTCTAGTAATCGGGCATGCAAAGAACAAGTGATTAATGGTTTCATCAGGAGCATTGCACAAAGCACACGATTTGTCTTCAAGGTACTCCAATCTGTCTCGAGTGAGGAGTTTCCGATGAGCAAGTAGCCACAAGATGAACTTGTGTCTTGGAAGAATGCAACTCTTTGAAATGAGAGGTTTCCAAGGCCATCTATGCTGTTGAGCAACAAAGAAATCATAGGCTCTATTCAAACCTTTCGAAACCAAACCAACTATCCAACATCTGAATCGAAGCTTGCGCCGAGCCGTGGGCTGAAATAAGATTATCTCGAATAATAATAATATTCTTGATGAGTGGAGATTGATATTTTTTTCAAACCCAGCTCCACACATTTGGAACATGACTATACACATGATTAATCCACTTTATCCACAAACTATCTTTCTTGTTATGAATATTCCAAAGTGTTTTTGCCAATAAAGCTTTGTTCCAAGCTTTCAAATTCTTTAGGCCCAAGCCACCTGCTTCAATTGGTTTGCATAGAGTGTGCCAAGCAATGGGTGGATGTTTAGTAGGCCAAAAAAAAATTCTGACATAATGAATATATTGCATCAATAACGCACGAGGGTAGAGGAAGAATAGATAACCAGAAACACTCAATACCCTGAACAACTGACCTGATAAGCTCAAGCTTACCCGCATAAGACAGTGAATGACGTGGCCAAGAGCTGATCTTAGTTGAAATGGTGTCGACTAGGAGGCTGTAATCCGAAGCCCTAAGTTGTTTGGACGCAAGACGCACTCATAAATATCTGAATGGAAGATTTCCAAGAGCAAAACTAGTCATATCAAGGATTTCCTGTCTCACAACGTCAGGAACACTAGCCATGTAAACATTAGATTTCAGTATATTGATTCGAAGGCCCGCCATATCCCCAAATCTATTCATGCAATGCATCATCAAAGAGACACTACGAGCATCACCTCGAGATAATAATAATAAATCATCAGCATAAGCTAGATGGGTGATTCCTAAGTTTTTACACTTAGGATGATACCCGGAAATTTGATTACGAGCCATCATCTTCAATTTTCGAGAAAGAACTTCAATGCATAAAGCAAATAAATAAGGGAATAGCGGATCACCTTGTCGAAGTCCTCTCTTGCCTTCAAAATGCCCAAGAAAGTGCCCATTGATGACAATAGAAAAAGAAGTCATGGAAACACATTCCATAATCCAGTTGATAAAAGAACATGGAAAATATAAGTGAGTGAGAACTCCCTTTAAGAAATACCAGTCAACTGTGTCATAGGCCTTCTGAAGATCACTTTAAGCATGCATCTAGGTGATCCTCGCTTCCTAGAATATTTCCTGAGTAGTTCTTGGGCGAGATGAATATTATCCACTATCGATCGACCTTCAATGAAACCTGTTTGCGCTCCATCAACCACCTTTCAAATCACGGTCCTCAATCTGCTCACAAGTATTTTCGAGATGATCTTGCAAAACACAGTACAACAAGAGATAGGTCTATAATCATGCACTAATGATGCTCCAGGTGTCTTCGGTATTAATGATATAATTGAATGATTCCACTGTTTCAAAATGCGCCCATTTTTGAAGAACTCAAGCATTGCATTAAAAACATCTTCCCCAATAATATGCCAAGAACTTTTGAAAAAGAAGGAGCCGTAGCCGTCGGGACCCGGAGCTTTGTCATTGTCAATGTCAAACACTGCCTCAACAACTTCAGCTTGAGTTGGTAAGCTCGTTAATTTTGCCAGCAATCTGAAGGAACTAACGGCCCAGATAATATAGACTCAACAGCAAGTGGTGTTATGTTAATCTTCGAACCTAGCAGAAGCTTGTAAAAACTAATAAACTCTTGAGCAATTTCACCTTGATGCATGGTTGTACGTCCATCAGCTTTTCGAATGGCTACAATGGCAATACGCTTGTTGTTTCTCTTAATGAGATCATGAAAGAATTTTGTGCATCAGTCACCTTGTTGAGTGTATTTGATTTTTGCTTTTTGTGCAATGAATAATCTCTATGCTTCCAACAAGATCTCGGCTTTTTTCTTAGTCTCTTTGTATCCATCTTGCATAACACCAGTAGTCAACAAAACATCCTGTAAATCCATTAGTTCTTTCTTCGCTTGAGTAGCCCTAGCCGAAATATGACTGAAATGATTTTGGTTAAGTCTCTGAAGTGGCCGTTTGAGAGAGTTAAAAAATTGCTTTAATCGAAATTGAGCTGTACCAAAGTCCCTGCACTTCCAATTACTCTGAACTAAACATTCAAAATTCGCATTCAAGACCCACATATTGAAAATTTTGAAGGGTCTTTTCTTAGGCAGTGTATTATCAAGAAAAGACACTATAGCTAGTGAATGATCCGAAACACAACCCGGCACCACAAATTCAGCAATACCATTAACATTCGATGTAAGCCAAGCATTGTTAACAAGTACCCTATCCAATTTGCTGCAAACCGTGGGACTAGACCATGTAGAGAAGCTACCAATATAAGAAAGATCAGATAGATCAATAGAGTTTACACAAGTCACAAAATCTTTAATTTCATAGTTCTTAACCTGTAAACCTCCTTTCTTTTCTTGTGCTGAGCCAAAACATTATTAAAGTCCCCTAATAGAATCCAAGGAGCATGGCAATTAGAACCAAAAGAAGTCAAGTCATTCCATAAGATTCTCCGTTGGCAGATAGTATTGAAACCATACACAAAAGAAGCCAAAAACCCGAACTTTGTCTTGTGACAAGTAATTCTAACATGAATATGTTGCTCACTCATACCAATAACATGTAGATCAAAATTATTTGGGTTCCATAAAACAAAAATTCAGCCCCTGGAATTAAGCTGAAAATTGTGAACTACATTCATACCTTGGAACCGCACCCGAAGCATGCTATTAAGAGCATTAACATCAAATTTCAATTCAAGAATACCAAAAACATCAATACGAAGAGTGCCAATAATAGATTGCACACTCTTTTGTTTTAGAGGTTTGTGAAAACATCTAACATTCCAACAAGCTACCTTCATTGAGAACCAGTGGCAATTGTGGGTTGCCGCCCCTTTTCATTCTTACCCAAGTACCGAGCAGAACTGTCTTTGTTGTTCATATCCACATATTCTGTATCACAAGAACGTGTGTCTTCATATCTTGAAAGAACTCTTTCATCTCCTTATTATTACCAACTTCTGAAACCTCCCCTTTAGTATTTTTCTTGTTCTTCTTATTCTTCTTTTTGTTGGTGACAGTGTGGAAATCATCAACAACAGTACCATGCATAGCATTATTTATTTCCAAGACTTCACATCCAACTGGTTTTTTACCTTTGTCAATTTTAGCATTCTGTTGTGCTCCAATTGCAGTCTCAGTAGAATTCATTACATCAGTTAATAACGAAGGAACTGTACCAGCATTAGAGGAAGTTGCAACATCAGTGACATCCCTCTTGTTTTGATCTGATGGAGATGTTCGAGAAGGTCCTGGATTTGAGTTTTTTCGCACTTTAGAACGCCCCCTAGAATGACCCAAGCGCCAAATAACACTCTTGGATCGAGCCCTATTATGAATGTTGCTATTATGATCACCTCCACCATTCAAACTTTATTTGCTACGCTGATTCTGATGAATACAAATATCTTTTGTATGTCCAAATTTGCGGCAATGTAAACAGAATTTGAGATCTTGCTCATAAGTGAACGAAATTACCACATCACCAATTGGTAGTTCAATTACCATGTCATTTGTCTTTGGCTTAGCAGTTTCTATTTCAATCAAAACTCTAGCATACTTGACCCTCTTACGTTGATGAGTAAGCATATCCATGTGTATAGGAGTCCCTATCCGGGATGCCCCTTTACTCAAAATGTTGACATTCCTACAGTCCGGTGGTAGACCATGAATTTGGACCCAAGATGGCACCGTATTCATATCTTCTTCCCTAAATCTGAAACATCTCGGCATTTCCTTGAGAAACAAGTGAAATCCATAAACCATGTAGGAGCCTCCACGCAATACCTTGTTTTTGGCTTCAACATTGGGAAAAGTAAAGATAATCCAACCACTCTCATGAGTTTGGAACTTGATATCTGCACCCCATCTTCGCACCAAATCAAATAGTGCAGCAGTGGGAGGCTTTCCACTAATCACATAACCAAGAAGACATATACCATATGTATCATCTATAGAATCAATGTCATTCATTCCAAATTTGAGTTTATCAGTACCCGTATCCATACATTCCAACTTATAGTCTTCATTTGCTATCCTATTATTTTTAAACAAGCTAGCATAAGTCACCCTAGCTTTCTTCCGTGGTAAATCAAAAAAATCAGGACGCGAGCTTGGATTGGCTTGATTATCTTTCACTGCCATCTTGTTATTGTCACAAGTGGTGTTATTTTGGACTTCATTGCACAATTCGGATGTTGTACCAATAGTAGGAACAATAGAATTCTGCTGCAAAACTCTATCACCTGATACAGTACCTTCAGAGTTCATTGGGACAAATCGTCAAACACTTAATCTGCAGTCACGAGGAGTTAAGAATAAAACTCGAGAATGATATAACCCTAGATGCAAAGTAAATCACAAAGCAGGAGAACAAAACGATGTGATAATGAAGGATAACTGTAATCGATCAAGGAGCACTTAATAAGTCCGTAATGTAGCAAAATTCAAAAGCAAGAAAGCCAGCAGATTAGTGGAGGAGAAAAGTAAGATGCAAGTTGATCCACTGAATGTTGTGTTGGGTGTTGCAAAACCTAGTAGAAACACCTTTCCAAACTCATCAAGCTCAATCAGTTTCAATTGACAACCTTCAGTGATACAAGTGACCTGGAAACACAAGAAGTAGATAAAGAGGAAGTCTCCTTGGATAGCATACAAAAACTATATGAGGAACTATACGTTGATAGGATAAAAATAAATAAATTGAACTCAGTTCTCTCAAAAGAAAATATCGAGTTGAAAAGTTATGTGGCCAGACTTTAGGTGATCTTAAGTAAAAAGGACCTGGAGATGGACAAGATCAAGGCTAAGCTCGAAAAAGCAACACAAACTCTTTCTAAGTTCAACTTAAGCTCAACCAAACTAGACTCCATACTGATGATGGGAAAGGGCATCAAAGCTGGTCTGGGATTCAACATCAATATGTTCGAAATTGGATAATCTTCCAACTCTATATCACAACCAATTGTGTTTGTGAAAGGGAGTTTTGATACATCTATCTCAACAATAGTTGTCCCTACGGCCAATAACGTTCCAACTAAGAGAAAATATTTGGCACCAAAGCCATAACGAAAGAGATGTCGCTTTGTATGTCACTACTGTTATAAACCTGATCACATCAAACCTTACTACTTCAAGCTGATGGATGACTACATGAGCTGGTAGGCTAATTGGATGTTGCCCAAAGTTTCATATAACACCAACCACAACACCTAAGACTGAGATTTGTTGCACTGTAGATGATCACACCATATGACAGGTTTTACAGAACACCTTACTGGCTACATTGAACAAAAAAGTGGTCGAATGAACTATGAAGGTGGTGCTAAAAGGAAAAATTGTTTATAAAGGGACACTGAACGTGAATGGACTTCCTAAACTTCACAACATACGTAATAAGCATTAATCAATTATGTGATGATGTCTTGCATGTTAAGTTTGACAAAAATATTTGTGAAATTTTGATAAATACAATGCATGTGTTATGACAGATATGAGATATGCCGAAAACTGCTATCAACTGGGAGAAGAACACAGTTGCAGACACACGAAAGTAAGTGAGATAGATTTGTGGCATCAAAAGTTGAGACATGTAAACTTCAAGACTTGAAGAATATGGGAAAATACGATGTTTTGCAAGGTATTCCTAATCTAACCTCAGGAATACAGTATGTTTGTGGGACATGTCAAAAAGGCAAGCGAGTTCTGGTGCCATATCAAGTGTTGCAACATTTTGACACAACACAATGTCTTGAATGGTTACATATAAATCTTATGGGTCCAATGGATGTGGAAAACTTGGAAGGTAAAAAATATTCATTTGTTTATGTTGATGACTTCTCACGGTTCGCATGAGTTGGAATAGTTGACAAAACATTTTTTATGTTTGTCAAAAACCAACATACGCTTTTATTACAAATATATGTTGATGATATTATTTTTGGGTCGACTAACCCCAAACTTTGTTAGAAATTAGCTAAGATGATTCATGATAAATTGGAAATAAGTATGATGGGAGAATTGTCGTTCTTCTTAGGATTACAAGTTAGACAACTCGAATAGAAGAACTGACCCAACCCCAATGACTTCGTCAACTGCACTTGATAAAGATGAAGGGGGATTTCCAGTACAGGTATAATGTATCAATGTTTAATTGGTCCTTTGTTGTACCTTACTGCTAGTATACCAGACATAATATTTACAGTATGCATCTGTGCTAGATTTCAATATGACCCGAAGCAATCTCATCATATTAGTTGCTAAAGGTATACTGAAAAAATTAAAGGGTACTCAAAACATTGGTCTTTGGCATTCAAAATATTCTACATTTAATCTTGTGTTCTATAAATCCAGACTATGCAAGTTGAAAATTTGACAGAAAAAGTATTAGTAGTTTCTGTCAATTTTTTGTGATAGATTGATCTCTTTATTTAGAAAAATCAGATTTCCATGGCAGTTATATTGTAGAAGACGGATATTTAGCTGTTGGAAGCTGATGTTCTCAAATGCTTTGGATTCAGCAACAATTAAGAGATTATGATAGCACTACCTCTGAATCACCTATTTTCTACGACAATACAAGTGCAATAATCATCACTTACAATGCAGTACTGAAATACAGAACCAAGCATATTGATTTCTCCATACAAATAATGGCGTAATTTTCAAAGCCAACACAATAACGGCCAATTCAAGATCATGAACAGGGTAACGAGTTTCATGAGATTTTAATTGACGAGACGCATAAGCAACAACCTTGCCATGTTGCATCATAACACAACCCAAACCTTTACCAACCTGAGGGAATAGTAAGCACAGGTGCTGTGGTCAATCTCGTCTTCAATTCAAGAAAGCTAGCTTCACATTCATCTAACCAAATGAATATCTGATTCTTCTGTGTCAGTTGAGTAATAAGTTCAGCTATTCTCGAAAATCCTTCAATAAAACGACGATAATAACCAGCTAAACCCATGAAGCTACAAATCTCAGGGACATTCTTAGATATCGGCCAATTCAATACAACTTCAACCTTAGCAGGATCCATAGATATGTCATGTCTCGAAATGACGTGACCCAAAAATACTACTTTATCCATCTAGAATTCACATTTGGACAATTTAGCATATAAATGGACATTGCGAAGAGTTTGAAGTACCAGTCTCAAATGTTCAGCATGCTCCTTTTTCGATTTCAAATATACAAGAATATCATCAATAAAGATGATAAATCGGTCAAGAAAATCTCGAAAGACACAATTCATTAGATCCATAAAGACAACATGAGCATTGTTGAGACCGAAAGGCATAACCAAAACCTCATAATGCACATACCTGGTACGGAAAGCAGTTTTATGTACATCTTCTTCTCGAACTCGTACTTGATGATAACCAAAATGAAGATCAATCTTAGAGTAGACAGAAGTACACTGAACCTGATCTAATAATTCATCAATACGAGGAAGTGGATACTTATTTTTCACAGTAGCCCGATTCAGTTGCCTATAATCAATACACATTTGCATAGTACCATCTTTCTTTCGAACAAATAAAACTGGAGCTCCCCAAGGTGATACACTTGGTCAAATATATCCTTAATCGAGAAAATCCTGTAATTGATCTTTCAATTCTTTCAATTCCAGAGGTGTCATGCGATAAGGAGCTTTAGAAATAGGCGCAGTCCCCGGTACAAGATCAATACTAAATTAGACTTCTCGATGAGGCGGAAAATCAGGAATCTCATCGGGAAATACATCCGGGAACTCTTTAGCAAGAGGAATAGCAGATAAAGAGGGCTCATTTTTAGAGATATCAACAGCATAAATAAAAAAATCCTCATCTCCGCTAAACAAAAGCCGGGACATTTCTAGAGATGATACCAAAGGAATTTTAGCTTGAGAACTCTTGCCATAAAAATTCCACTCGAGTCCATCAACGGGTCGAAACCGAACCACTCCATGAAAACAATCAACAGTAGTTCGATTGGTTGTCAGGATATCCATGCCGACAACACAATCAAAGTCATGCATTGGAAGAACAATCAGATTCAGAAATATCACATTATCCACATGGATCAATACACAATTATGCACAACTTGTTCAGACAGAATAATCTTTCATGTTGGCGTGGCTATCGATAAAGTATCATACAATGAAGTACACATAATATCATGGGATGCAACAAATGCATGAGATATGATGAGTGAGATGCTCCTGTATCAAATAAAACACGTGCAGGATAATCGCAAAGCATGCAGATACCTGCAATCACACCACCAGGAGCTTCTTTTGCCTGTTCCTCAGTCATGGCATATACTCAAGCTTGAGGAGGGCCTTGGACCATCTGACCACCCGGTCCTCGATATCGGGGAATGTTCGACTGCTGGATAAAGAGAATAGGAGTAGCAGGTCTCATCATATTAGGGCCACCTATCTTGGCTGGAGTTGGAAAGAAGGCATACCCTTATTCAGACATACACGTGAGAAATGGCCTTCTTGCCCATATTGGTAACATGTACCAAACATACCCCGACATTTCTCGATAGTATGATTGCCTCCACAATGGCTACAATAAGGAGCAATAACGGGACTCTCTCGTTGGGATCCACGGGAACTAGAAGAAGATGAAGAAGACGTAGAACCAGTCTTTTAAACTTTTTACCTTTTGGACGCAAGGTATGCTGCTGAGCTGACACTTGAGGTGGAGGAAAGTACTGAGGACCTCCTCGCCTTAATCCAGCTTCAGCTGACTTAGCTCGTTCAATTGCCTCTGTGTAGCTAGTAGGAAAACCAGAAATGACAAAAGTATATATAGCAGGATTAAACTATTCACAAACCTGTTATATTTCGCTTTTGGGTTTGCAGCTACATGAGGCGCATATTTCAACAAAGTAGAAAATTTAGAAGCATATTCTGCAACAGTCATCGTTCTCTATTGCAGACTATTGAATTCATTTTCTTGGGCAATATAATAAGATGGAGGAGAGTACTGCTCAAGAAATTGGGCCTTGAAGACATTCCATGTGACTTCAACATCGACCTCATTCAGTCCAATCTCAGCGGCTTCCCACCAAGATTTTGCACGGTCCTTTAATTGATAAAGGGCAAGTTTCAAGGCTTGGAATATTCCACAATATTAAACAAGTGCTCGATATCCTTCGATCTTGCCTCTGTTCTTTCACACTCTTAGTGGCAAAGAACCTCGGTGGTTTAAGATCTTGGAATCGAGCCATAACCAAATCCATGAACATTCCTTCGAATTGTCCAACCATCCTCTCGGTACTACTGCTCATAGTAGTTTCATTTGTGGGATCCATCTACAAAATATAATATGAATATCACAATTAAATATCAACTATACATCCGCATCATATCAAATCGTCAATCTCATCAACAACTTACTCACACTAAATCAAGCAAGAGCAAGTAATACAAGTAAATCAAACACAAACGCACAATTCATTTGTGCCTATTCAAGTGTACACAAGACTCAATCGAGCATTCCCAGTTATGCTCTGATACTATACCGTGTGGGATCATTAACTCCTAATCGTTATTACAATACAATTTGATTAGAGTTAATTAATTACAGCAAAAAACGAGTAAAATTTTCTTACAATAAGCCCAAAATGTGCCAACTATAATTATAATACTAAAAATAATATATAATAAGGTATCGTCTAAATACATCACATCATAAAATAAGCCCACATATGACTNACTCCCTCCAGAAGTACCTTCTCTGGTCTCCTGATAACCTGGAGTACCTCTCATTGTCCACACACAAAAACAACAACAGCCCCCCTTGGGGTGAGCAAAAGCTCCGTATTGAACAACCATAATATATACAACATGTATCAACACGATGATATATGATATGCAATACATGCATGTCATGGAGAAATCAAGTCAAATTGCCCATCCACTGAGCATGTATCGGAACCAATCGAATCGCTATCAAATCAATGCTCGAGTTGGCATACCAGCCTCAGTCAAGTATAAGAGAATATCCGTATGATAGCGTCGTCAAAGCGTCATAAAATCTAAAATCTCAACCAATCAATCATAGGGGCTATGAATGACAATGTTTTTAAGGGTCACATAATGCCAAACATAGCATCATGCTCACAAACCCCAAAATCAAAATCAAATGATATAAATGTATTCAATGATCATAGCTTAACGTGCATGTGATGTATCGATGTATGAATAAAATGATGTGTATTAACAAAATATTTATTTTATACATCGATATACCAATCATGAATGTCATGTATGCCACATCAACTCAACAAATAAGACATATAGACACATATTTTCAGTTAAATAAATCAAACATATATCATATGACACAGATACATGTCGTATGTTACCCGGTCGTAACATACCTCAATTCTTCGTTTTCAGTTCAATGTAGCTTTAGGATTTTAGTATAGAAAATCTATCTACATAATAAAAATATTTATCTTAATCAATTAATTCATTCAAATGCAATACTAATAGCGTATTTGAATGTATCAATTCGTTCTACGTTATTCAGTTTAACCTTTTCATGATTAGGATAATTATATAGCATTATAAATCCTAATAACTCGTTGTTATACAATCATTATTATGCATCCATTCATTTACAATCAAAATTCAAGTTTCAAAAATATTTTGAAACTTTGAAAATTCATATAAAATTTAAATCATAACAAAATTTAATTCCAACTTTTAAAGTTAGTTTCTCGTCGGTTATTCTATCGCATATATTGATCTCGAATTCAAACAGATGTTATTCCAACGATTCAATAAATAAAAGTTCTGAATCGAGAAGAAAATTACCTCAAAAGAATGCTCTCAACACGAGGATTCCGAATATATAATTTGTTTCGAGTTTCGACAACGTTTCAAGGTAGATTCAAACGATAGAACATGAATTCCAACCTTTTCCATTCGAAGCTTCATAGGAAATGAAAAGAATCGTATAGAAAAACTCATGTTTATCAACATTAAATGTTGTGCAGCCAAGGTATGAATGCAGGGGCGTGAGAAGTGGTGCAACCGCGCGCCTAGTTATGCCCGAAACATGTTTTACACAGCCGCACGCGTGGGTGCTTGGAGGGGCGCTGTATTCTGTCTGAAATACTATTTTAGATTTCGAATTAGCAAAAGTGGTCAAAATCAAAGTTTTATATCTATGTCTTGATTTCATTTGCTACCAACCTCACTCAATTTGGATATCGGACGTGAGAGTTATGCTCATTTACCCAAAATGTGTCAGTGCAGGAACTTCAATACACATCATACACTTCGGGATGGTTTTGTCCTAATTTTCAAATGGATTTGGACAAAAATCAAAACTTGAAAGTTTTAGTACTATGTATTAACTTTCTAATGAAATTGGTTTCATTTCATTTGTACTAATACTAAAATAATTATGCTAAAAACCGTAACATGTGTCATTTCTCTATTGCGGTTTAACATACTTTTCAAACACAAATCAATTAACAATACAATCTTTCATTACTACAACATATTTTCTCACTTTCATTGTCAATTATATACTTCGTACACTTAATAACATGACAATTTCATGAATTATTGATAATCGAAATATGATTTACGATAATACAATGCGGGGTCCTTACAGCTACGGTAGGACAAGTGTTGGCTCAAAGACAAAGGGAAAATCTGCCCCCAACAACTCCTCCAAATCAGAACGCATATCAGGAAGACATGATAATGTTTATTGTTGAGATGGAATACTTGCGAGAGACTCGGGTGGCCCCTCTTCCTCCACAGCCTCGAGCTGTTCATTCTCTGCAAAAATCCTAGCAGTGGAGCTATCTAATTACTTTAGGTTTTTCAATATAGGGAACTATAACGGAAAAGAGACCCAAAATATCACCTCTCACGATTTGAGAACGTTGCATTATTACACCAATATGTCGACCATGCCAAATGTCAGGTCTTCGTCAACACCTTGACCGGGGTAGCACAACAATGATTTAATTTGATTGAGCTAGAGAGAATTTGAACGTTTCAAGATTTTAGCACAATCTTCTTGAACAGATTTACGAGCAGAAAGAAGCAACCATTGATCGCGTGGAGTATTTTTTGCATAGACAACAACATCAAGAGATTTTGTGCGCTAATATTCACAATTTTAATTCTAGGGTGGTAGAAGTCCCTTCGGTAACTCAAAATTTATTAATAAGCATTTTCATTCAGGGCCTACGGCCAGGAGACCTATTTAATTTGTTAGTGAAAACCCATTAGTTTTGTAGCAAAGTCAGAAAATTACTTTAATACGGAAGAAGAACAGACAACTCGCGTGGAGGAGCCCAGGCGAACACACGCAGTACAAAGGAGGCTCGATCAGGAAACCCAGTGGCTCATCCGACCCCAGCCAATCCAATGGAGTTTCTGCGACATTTTGCCACATATACTCCATTGAAAATGAACAAGTCTCCAGCCCTTGAAATCTACGAGAAAATAATTCTCATTCAGAGTCCACGACGAAGTGATAAAGGATCCCCGAGGACCCCACTTCTGACAGGTATTGCAACTTCGATAAAAATTATGGTCATACTACTGATGATTGCAGATTGGATCAAGATATTTATAGATTAATTCAACAAGATTTGGGCATGAGAGACATTCTGGCCCGAGCAAAAGAAAATCATAGGTCTTCTAAATGGGCTCGACTAGCTCAGCACCTTATAAGCCCAACGTAGCTTGTCAAGTACAAAATTCTGACCAGATCGACACTTTATAAGTCCAACATCGCTTGTCAAGTACAAAAGTCTAGCTAACTCGGCATCTTATTAGCCCAACGTAGCTTGGCAATTACAAAATCTCGACCAACAAGTTTGATACTTCGCAAAAATTTGAATTTGGGCATATAGCTTCTTGTCTGGGTAGATATATTATTGGATTATATTTTACGATTTTGAACATTTCACCTCTTACACGGATGAACACCCTGGTCAGCTTATAAGTTCAAACAATTAGAAAAGTTTAATTTTTCACACCCTGCTTGGGTGATTACCCTACACAATTACAAGTTTTATACTTGGAAAAAAAATTTAAATTTTTATACTAACCGAATAGTCACCTCACTAGAACATAAGATCCAATACTTAGAAATTTTTAAGTTTCACATCCTCCCCGGACATATACTCTGCCCGGCTCATATGTTTAACATTCGATGGTAGATTGGGTTATGAGTTTTATACATAGAAAAAATTCAAATTTTTACATTTTTTGTCCAATCAAGAACCTTGCTAGGTTTATATTTATAACACTTATTTAATTTTTTTGAATTCTATTATATTACTTGGATAAATATTTTTCTTGGATTATAAGCTTAATATATGTATTGTATACTCAGCTCAGGCTGGAAACCAAAAACATTAATGTAAAGTGAAAGGTCATTTAATTGAGACAAAAGTCCTAAACTATTAAAAAGAAAACAAATTTTAAAAAATAAAGATCAGGGATCCTAGAAGCTTGCAAGCTCTTCCTTGGTCTCATCCACCTCAGAAACCTCCCCCTCCTTGGGAATATCCTCAATGGCCTTCTCTAGGTTCAAGAAAGAGTTCGGATGCTTGAATTACAGATAACCATTAGCCCGAAATTTTGCCAAATATCCATGCAAGCCCTGCTTGAAGTACTCGACCGTCGTGTCTAAGCTAAGATCTTCGAACTCTTTCGACTTTATAAAATCATCTTTTTTATTTTTCCAAAGAGCCTCGGTCTCCTGTAGTTGGCTCAATAGTGGAGTTTCTAAGTCAAGAGCCACCTTGTCCAGTTAGTCTCTCTCCTGTTCAGCCAATGTAGCCTTCTCACAAAAATTCTTCATCACAGCCAGGAGAGAAGCCTTCTCTTCCATTGCCTGAGTATCCGCGGCATGGAGCTACTGCATCAACACTCCATGCCGAGCCCACATGCCATCCATGTCCTTATGATGGGACTGGGCAACTACCCTTGCACGGATAGAGTACTCTTCGGCAAAAACATGCTCTGCATAGGAAAGAAAAACAACACAAGCAATCAAACTTAGGCCCAAGAGTAATATAAATAAGACAATAAAAGTACCAAGGGTACTCACACTGAGGAACATATGTTCGGCCACTTCCTGGTCGGAAGCTCCCTATATCATCTGCAGTTCAGCATCAGAGATCAAGTTTTGCAGTAAGCTCAACGCCATGGGACCGAGTTATTTTGTCAGAGTGAAACCCTGAGGTCATAGATGGGCCTCCCGACCCGAGTTGGGGCGCGCAACAGAGAAACCGAGTCCCGAACATCAATCATCGGGCTCTTCTGGGCAGCCCGGACATCTTTCTTAGAAGAGCCCCTAAGACCTTTCCTAGATGAAGATCCCCAACCCCTGATGAAATGGCCTTCTGCGCGGAGAGTGCGGGGGCCTTTTTCTTCTTCCCAACAAGCTTCTCCTAGGGCGGGGCACTATACATTTTTGAAAACGAAAAAGGAACTTACTAAATGGTCGAATAAAACTATGGAAAATAACTTGGTTGAAATTTTTGGTCGGGATTTGCTAAACAGTGCAACAGAATAACGACATAGAAGAAAGAAAAGTTAAAATGACATTGAAGGATCTTTTAATTATAGGAAATTACGGATGATCATAAACACATGACCAAAAATGACCTGATGGCCCAAATTTGTGCAGGAAGCCGAAGAGACATCTCGAGAAGGTAAACGGGTGCGAGATCTCAACCATTCGTATGAATATCAACTGCCAAGAATAGAAACACAAGGATCAAAATATTGATCGTTGATTTTAACGGCTCATATGGTATCCAAACACACACATATTTGAAAGAAACAGTGTGCGGATTCAGATCTTGACCGTCCATTTTTGCGGTTTGGATCTAGCCTAAATTAACACAAATTTTTAAGAAACACTACTAGTCCAGAATCAATACATTGAACTCGGATCGACCACGTCTCAGTCCAAATACTAAAGGGAGATACTTTTGATACCCCTTACATCCAACCCAACACGGACCGAACCAAATTGTTCAAGATCTGAACTCATTTACAAAGCTGATCAGCCCATATTTCACATGAATAGACCAAATTAAGGGCCCAAGATCTTCCAACAAATTCGAACTTTTCTCTACTAGGGAAAAGTGTCACACAAGATAGAAATGCCCGATTGCTCGAGCGGCATCGTCCGAGCCGAGCTCAACCGAATAATTATAGAGGTGAATACATGATCCTATTAATGCAAAATACCCAGTCAAATCTCCTCTAAAAAAAAAAAAAAAAACTCTAACGAAATCAGGATACTTAAAAAAACCGAAACGTATTAAAGATAATATCAAATCAGGACAGATCTGGCCACGAATCTGGGATTTCACCAACGTGTCGCACCGAGATTTTTTTTCCTAGGAGGTATCTAGCTCCTTAAAAGTTATACAAATAAATTATTTCTCATGATTTTTATGCATCGGTAATCAAATAAGAAAATCAAATGCGTTGTGCTGGCCAATCATGGATCTCCATGTGTCATCACAACATGAGACAAATTTCCAGTTAAATTCAAGAACGGGCCTAGGCAAAAACTTATGGGCTAGAAAACCCAACACACCCAATCTGTTAATAAATTGATATTAATTGGCCCCATTGAAAAGGTTATGTTAAAAAATAAAATAAAATAAAAAGTTCATTGTATAGGTTCTCTTAGAGGTGAGAAAAAATACCGAATTTTCGATATACCGAGATTACCGTACCGAAAAAATGTCGAATTTACCGAATTTTCGGTATATCGAAGATTTCGGTACGATACGATAACAATACCGAATTTTTCGGCACGGTAACGGTATGCAATTTGAAAATTTCGGTATATACCGAATACCGAAATACAGAAAAAATATACAAAAATTTTAAAATATATAATATTTTAAAATAATAAATATATAAAAATTTTAAAATATAAGGTTTTTTTCAGTATAAAACGGTATATATCGATACCGTATCAAAATCTCGGTATACCGTACAATTTCGGTATAATCGGTATGCTAGTTACATGTACCGAAATTTTTGGTATACCGAAATTTTCTATACGATATCAGTATGAATGTTTTTATACCGTAATTTTCAGTACGGTATATGGTATAAGATTTTCGACACGATACGATACGGTATACCATCCTTAGGTTCTCTCACACTTTCAAAATTAATTTTCATATTTTAATTAAAATTTTATTATTGAATAAAATTTTAATATGATCATAATTAAAAAAAGGGGGAGACATACCAGACATTTTGGTTCTCTCTTTTGGGCACACAATACATGTCGATGGACACTTTTGGTTAGAGTGCTATACACACCATGTGAGATGCTGTAGCTGATGGCTTTATAAAAAAAATTTATAGTTGGCACATTCTCATGCTATAGCTATCACATACACGTATATCGTTTTATCAAATATTGGATCAATTTTATGATATATATATTTTATCTGAGTCATCAATAAAAAAAATTATTTTCTATTGTAAATATGAGCAGAATTGACTCGTTTCATGAATAAAGATCCGTGAGTCAGTCTTATATCTATTTGTTAATTAATCATGAACATTATAGATATGTCGACGCAAATATAATGTTATTGACATAAATCTTATTTCATTTGGATCACTATCTGAAGAACTTTTCCCCTCTTTTTCTTCGAAACATTAATAAAGTAATTTATATGAAAAGGTGATTAAACAAAAACGTCATAGTGTATGGACAAATAATTGATTGAAGATAGTATAAAAATATTACTTTATCAAGCGTGCGAATTGCAGTCAATCTTTATCATCTCACTCTATTTCTCTCTAATAATTGGAATTGGGACCTCTTCTCGCAACAAGTATATTAAAACTCATTTAAAAAAAAAATTGCTAAGATCTGTGTTAAAATTAAATCACCTGTCATGTTAAAATTAAATAATTAATTTAAACGCCTGTTTCTGGAAAAAAAATCTACAAAAAATGGCCATTAGGCTGTGATTATTTTTTAAAATTTATTTAATTTCTATTTATTGTTTTATCTGCTAACATTAATAACTATTTTGACATAATTTATTTATTTTGCATAAAAAATTTTATTACTCAAAGATCTAGTAATCACAAAACTTTACATTAATGTAATTAATAAATTACAAATCTGCTTAGTTTATGTATTGCTAGTCGGAAAATACATATTAATTTAATTTCACATGATAAATTTATCTTCAACCATTGCTAGTAAAGAGACGCGTATTTTTGTAATCAAATATTTTAATTTCTATTTTAATTCATAAAGAATAAATTATAATAAATAATTAAACTCGTGGGACCAAAAGCGTAAGTCCACGCACATACTTCCTTTTGTTTCCTATCAAATACAAATTAATTCTATGGCGCATGTTCGACAAAAGAGCTCAAATCACTTTGATGATCAGAGATTCAAAATTCAGACAATCCAGTAATAATATTTCATATATATCAAATATGTCTGGATAGTACCGTTGGACGTATATTAAAAACTAGATGTCTTTCTCGTTCATCATTAAAAAAAAAAAAAAAAGACTAGATGTATTTCTTATAAGCATGCAAAATTATAAAATTTCGATATATATTTACATATAATAAATAAATAATATTGATTCATCTTCGGCGCAAGTCTTATTGTCAATAGGTCGAAAGTCAAAGTTATTAGTAAAAATAATTTTATTTCCTTATATTTGTCACAACACATAATCTAATATTGAGCTACGAGTAAACATGAGATATTACACTTACTTGAATGCAAATAGGTCGTTATGTTAGACGCATCAGCCCATACACCTTTCATAGACTAATTTATGTTGGAAAATGGAATTTCGGATTTTAAATTTGAATGAAAATTGTGGCTCATGAATGTAATAAGTGTATTTGGGTTCTTTATATTTTGAGTTAATTGTAGACTTTTGACTCTACTCATTCTTTAATTAATTGTAAAATTAAGTAAATATTTATTGGAAAAATTAATATTTCATGACTTTTGGTGTGTCTTTTGGATCCTATAAATAATGTGTTCATTTTCACAATCCACACACACTCAAGATTTCATTCAAGTATCTCTTGCATTTCATATTTCTAACTTTTCATTTGAAATCAGTTAAGTTTTGGTTATAATGTGAAAGTGCTATTTGATGTTCATCAGGATAGTGATTTTATGATTAACTCGCTATTGGTTAAATCATTGTATCCGGAGAATGGACTTCTGTGTCCATCCTCAAGTACCTCGTGAAAGTGACGAATATGTTTTAAGTGAATTATGAGTCTCACCCGCCTTGATATTGACAATGTTTTTTTTTCAAGTATATGTTTTTGTGTGACTAAAGTGTAGGTGTATATCGCTTAACTGATTATTGGTATAAGTTGAAATAATGCTCTTGTTGAATATCTAATAATAATTTGTAAAAATTACTGCTCTACTATCTCAACACTTTATTTATGTTTGATTGTAGATATTTTGACTTCACATCCAATTGTTAGAGTTAGCCAATAAATTAATCACTATTCAATTATTTATTTATGTTCATTTAATTGAATTCTCTCAATTGCAATATATTATTATTGTTATTCTTGTAATTTTTTTACAATAATATCCAATAGTTTATCATTTCTTCTTGTTGACGTTGTCTTTATCAAAGATCACATGCATTTATCCATTAATATCTCACATATTTATTTTTCAATTCACACAACCAACAAGATCATATATTAACAGCAGCAGTTTAAGACAGTATATTGTCCGAACTTTCTAGAAAGTCACACATCTCAATATTACTTTTACATGCACAAAGTTACTCATCTCAATATTACTTTTACCCGCACAAATTTAACCCAACAATAAGATAAGTGCTTGAGAAGAACAACCAAGCTTGTGGCATTCCTTTTGTATTAGGAAAAGCCTAATTAGCAAATGAAGTGATCGAGTATGAGCATTAATCCCTCGCATCTTTAGTTCTTAATTAATAATAATACATAACTAAAAAAATCATATCTCATAAATGTTTATTTTTTTATTAAAATTTTTTTTATAAGGTTTGCCATTTCAAATTTTTTTAATTTATGTATGCAACTTTTAAATAAATATCGGTCCCTTTGTCAAAATATTCTGCCCTGGTGTTTAAAGCCAAAGTTCGGTTATAGTTTGACCTACAAGCTAAGCCATGTTGGTAAAAGATAAAAAAAAAAAAAAAAATTATAATATGGCAATCGAAATTATTTTTTAAAATTAGTTAATTAAACTATATTCTATAATTTGATAGGTTTTCAAACCGTCAACTCATGCTGCAATAATTTCTTGAAAGAAAAACAAAACGACTAAATGGCAACAATCTGTTGATTAATCTGTCCAAATAAGTTAATTTAATTAATTTGGGCAATGTATGTGTAAATGTTTGTAATCATGCATTACAAATGAAGCATAAGCAAACAAGGACAGACAATTCTGGCAATAAAATTATTACTAATAAATTCCTCATATTAATAATATTTAAAAAAAATTGATCATTATAAAGAGGAATATATATGTTTTTAAGAAATTATTTGATGGTGTTTGTCATTTTATAAAAAAGTATACTTTGTAGTATTAATATAAATCAAATTTTTTAAAGTGTCTAATTTTTTTTTTATTATACGACAGCTCAAGATCTTAGTGTCGACCGATCTCCTAATAAAAACAATTATTGTAATTCGATAATCTCTTCTCAATAATTATGTTTATTTTTATCCATTAGATTAATAAAAAAAACACGACATTAACTTTGATACAGATTATATAATCGAACTATTGTAATTTATAAAATTTATGATAAGTGATAACGATATAATTAAAATTTTTAAACCGTAAAATAATTAAATTGCAAACAACTTTCGCTCTCCTAACAATCGTAATTATTGTGTATCCAACATTATTCGTTCGAGCGTGAATTATGGTTTCACGCACCAATTTGAATATTCCATTCTATGAATTAATACTAATTTTTTTACTGCAATGATTGGTTAACTCTTAATTACTGGCCAGCTGGGAATTGATCAAATTTTGGTGACCGTTCATTAAATCTAATACAATATAAATATATATATTTTATATTAATAAATAAAGGAGTACAGAAGTGTGAAACCGTAAGTAACGTCAGGAGAATTAAATGCAACACAAATAATTGCAGGCTCGTCGTCCAAGAAAACCTATCGGGAATGAATATATAAATAAATTTATAAGTTTGCCAATTATCCGTTCACAGTGGACGAGAAAATTGATACAATAATATTAAAAAGTATAATCGATATATCGTTACAATGATATTTAAAATCATTATATCGTAAGATTTTTACTGTTATATCACGAGATTTTATATTCAATATATAATGAGATTTTCACAAATTGAATATTTGTTTTGAATTTTTTGTGTTATTAAATATAGATGTATCGTAATATCACTCAAATTGATATACTGTTTTCGTCGTTTATTTAGTCATGTTTAAGTTTAGCATAATAAATTTATTTAATTTTTTAAAACTTTATTTTTTTTAAGAATATTAATGTAACTTCGGATATAATGTCTCAATAATATTTTTAGAAAATAAAATAAAATGGCTAAATAGATTATTATAAGAGTAAATTCGTGAAAAATACATCTGTCAATGTTTGAATTAAAATTCAGTACCTAATAACAATTTTTTAAGAATAAATACCTGAAAATGTTATACTTTTAATTTTAACTCCCTACAAACCCAAATTTACATTTTTATCTTTTATTATTTAAATAAATATATTATTTTATCAACAAAAATTACATATGTCTTCTTCATCTAAAATATAATTTTTAAAAAATATTGTTTCTTGATTATTATGAAATAAGAGTAAATACTTATTTTGACACACAAAGTACCTATTATGGGGTTTCAGATATTTGATTTCGTTATTTGAATATTTCAAATATATACGAAAATACTATATTTTCGAGCAATCACAATAAATTCAGTCATTGTTGGTCTTTTCATGAAAAATGTATCAGGATGACTTATTCATGTCATTATATTTATTTTTTAAAAAAAAAAAACATAGTTCATCACTCATCATTAAAATAAGATTAAGTATTTATGTTGACCTACAAAATACCTATTTTGTAGTTCCAAATACTTGATTTGGCTCTTTAAATACTCCAAATGTGTAAGAAAATACTGGATCTTCGAGCTATCATAATAAATTAATAATTGTTGGTCTTTTCATTGAAAATGAGTTAAGATGACTTATTCATGTCATCTAATTTTTGGAAAAAATATAGTTTCTCACTTATTGTGAAATTAGAAAAAGTACTTATTTTTATCGATAAAATACCTATTTTTGGGTTCCAAATATTTGATTTGACTATTTTAATACTTCAAATGTGTAATAAAATACTTGAGTTTCAAATAATATTAAGTGACTTTTGATGATAACATTTGTTCAGTTAAAATATGATACCTAAATTGTTACAAAAAGTATTTAATTAGAGTCTACAAATACATGATTTTACTCCCTAAATACTCATATTCAATTATTTGAGGATACCAAAATATAGTTTGAAGTTAATATTGAGTGGCACTTATAATGACATTTGTGAAGTAAAAATGCAATACCTAAATTAATACAAATAAAAGTTAATTCGAGTCCACTGTAGATTACGATAAATCCGATGGGAATTTAAATTGATATCAATAAGTTGTATTGATGTGATAGGATATGATAATCTTGTAAATTTGGTAGGGTAATATTTTCTAATATTTTTTTCTCCTTAATAGTTGGGATTTGATATATCCATTGTAACTATAAATTTATGTATTATTTTCAATGAAATACACAAGTTTTTTCTCTCAATATTTTTCTCATGGTATCAGAGCACTAGGGTTTCAATACATCCTACACTAATATGTCTTCAACTTCATCCATCTCTTCTGAAGAAGCCATGCCAGAAAAAACTCTTGGGTCTGTCACTATTTTTCCGGTAGTGACATTTCTTCAATTCAGATCACTACCCACAAATTAAATGGGCGTAATTACCTTCAGTGGGCTCAATCGGTAAAAATCGTTATTTGTGGGCGTGGGAAACTTGGTTACCTCACAGGGGAATTAAAGCCACCAAATCTGACCCAACACATAAGAATTGGTTGGCTGAAAATTCCATCGTTCTTGCTTGGCTAATCAACTCGATGGAGCCTGAAATCAGTCGGCGCTATCTATGGTTTCACACAGCCAAGGAAGTGTGGGACGCTGCTCGCAGGATGTACTCCGACCTTAGAAATGCATCCCAAATCTATGAGCTCCGATCAAAATTGAAGGATATGAACCAAGGGGAAAAATCTGTAACGAAATATTTTTCAGAGCTCCAAGATATTTGGCAAGAACTGGACCTGTTTCGTGATGATTCCTCGTCTTGTGCAGACTGCAACATAAAGATCAGGAGTAATCTTGAGAAAGAACGGGTCTTTGATTTTCTAGCTGGGCTTAATCGCAATCTTGATGATGTTCGTGGCCGGGTAGTTGCAAGAGACCCATTTCCATCTCCCGACGATGCCTTTGCGGAAGTTCGACGTGAAGAGATGCGAAGAAAAGTCATGTTTTTTGATGATTCACCAATCCCACCACCTGCTCCTGATGTGTCTGCATTAGCCACACAAAAAGCTGCATTTCCTGGCCAACATTTCCACAAAAGGCCTTGGTGTGATCATTGTAAACGTCCAGGCCATACCAAAGACAAGTGCTGGGCGATTTATGGCAAACCAGCCAATTGGCAGCCCAAGAAAAAGAATGAACAACATGGTTATTAAGCCCTATCTGTTAAAGAACAACCTAGAAACTCAGAAAATTCTGCTCCTTTCACCGATGAGCAAATTGCACAGATTGAAGAATATTGTCGACTCATCCACCAGGCCTCACTTAATCCACCGCAAAACAAAATTGTTGGTTCTTGTTCAATGACTCAATCTGGTAATCTTTTCTCGGCCCTCAACTCTTATTCCATTGGTTCTTGGATTGTTGATTTCGGTGCCTCTGACCATATGACTAGCGATTTTAATTTATTTTGCACTTATAAACCCTGTTATGCGCATACTTCTGTGAAAATAGCTAATGGTTCAATGAATCCAGCTGCTGGTTTTGGTAGCATACGTTTATCTAAGGATGCCATCCTAAAGTCAGTTTTCCAAGTTCCTACCCTAACTTGCAATCTGATCTCAGTGAGTAAATTAACACTTGACAATAATTGTATTGCTAAATTTGTTCCTTTGTCATGTCAATTTCAGGACCTACTATCGGGGAAGACGATTGACAGTGCTATGATTCACAATGGCCTTTACTACCTAGAGATTCCTCAAGACTGTCTTCCAACTCGAGTGTCTCACGTTGCTTCTCTCTCTGATTCTAGTATTAGGACAATAATGTTATGGCATCATAGACTTGGCCATCCTTGTTTCTCATATCTCAAAAAATTGTTTCCATCTTTATTCAATAATAAAAGTCTTGATTTGCTTCAGTGTGATATTTGCATTTAGCTAAGCACACGCGTAATTTTTTTCCTCCAAAAACACATATACCAACCTCTCCATTTTCTCTTATTCATAGTGATCTTTGGGGTCCTTCAACAAGTGCTATGTCAAATGGCAAAAAATGGTTCCTCACATTCATTGATGACCATACTCGACTCACGTGGCTGTATCTTATCGATAATAAATCTGACACAAGCAAAATTTTCAAAGATTTCCACATAATGATTCAAACTCAATTTCATACCCATATTCAAACTCTTAGAACCGACAATGGTAAAGAATATTTCAATACCATTCTAGGTGATTATCTGTTGGATAACGGGATTCTTCATCAAAGCTCTTGTGTTGATACTTCTCAACAAAATGGCGTATCCGAAAGAAAGAATCGTCATTTGTTGGAAGCGCACGTGCCCTAATGTTCACCATGAATATTCCTAAGTATCTTTGGGGGGATGTCATTCTCACTGCTGCTTATCTCATCAATCGCTTACCAAGCCGCACTCTTGGCTTTGAAACACCTTTATCCCTTCTTCTTCAAAAATATCCACATGTGTCTACTTCAAATAATCTTCCATTAAAAACCTTTGGTTGTACGGCTTTGTTCATGTCCACAATCACAACGAAAGTAAACTTGATCCTCGATCCATGAAGACGGTGTTCATTGGTTATTCTTCCACTCAAAAAGGTTATAAATACTATTGCCCACACACAAAGAAGAACTACGTCTCTCGTGATGTCTCGTTCCTTGAAAACACTCCTTACTTTCCTCCATCTTCGCTTCAAGGGCGGAACCTAGATACAGAATCTTGGTGGGATACTCCATCTCTTCCCTTATGTGATCCACTCCATGAGAATCCTCGAACACCAGACACAAACTCTCCTCAAAATTCTCACACAGATTCTCAGGCACATATCCCAATACAAGAAACAGAAGAATAATCAACACTGTCACAGGAGTTAAAAGTCTAGTACTCAAGACGGAACAAACCTCAGGCAACTAAAAACATTGTGAATCCTAACAATAGTGAATAGGATGAACCGGTAGTGGATCCTCAGTCAAATACTACCCTTGACCTTGATCTACCTATAACAGTCAGAAAAGGTAAGAGATCTTGTACCCAACATCCTATCTCAAATTTTGTATCTTACTCAAGTTTATCTTCATCATTTCATTCCTTTACCTCAAAATTGTCTAGTACAATAATTCTCGGGTCTGTTCAAGAGGCACTTGTTATGCCTGAATGAAGAAATGTCGTCCTTGAGGAAATAAAGGCCTTGAAAATGAATGATACTTGGAATCTGGTCGAATTACAACAAGGAAAAACTACGGTGGGATGCAAATGGGTATTTACTGTTAAATATAGGGCAGATGGCTCGATTGATAGTTAAGGAACATTATTCCTCCAATAATCATTAACGCTACATAACGGGTATATTTGACAACATCTACTTCTGAAGTATCATTATTAACAAGGTTAGACATGCAATGATCGTGTAGTGCAGTCATAGACAAATTACCACCTTTTAAATGTTTTGATGCAGACACAAATCCAAACAGATGTGTTGTCATTCCTCAACTTTATGTGGCACATCTACTCCAGTGACTGCTTCACCATCAATTGCTAGACCCCAAATTATTGAAATATCTTGTAACGTGATTGTTGCTTCACCACATGTAAAATAAAATGTGTGTGTCTCACGTCGCCAACATTCAACAAGAGCAGTAATCAAATGATTATCAAAAACTTGGGAGCCACATTCTAAAACTCCATAGAAACCATATGATTTAATTATGCAAGTACACGATTGTGTATATAATTATCAGTGTATAGCTTCCAAATCAAATTGTCTGACATCTTCACTTTGATAATATCATCAACGGTTAACGAATAAACTGTTGATGACATATGTGTCGCTTGTAAATAGAGTACACTGGGATCTTCTGGACCTCGATTATCTGTCATTCTGAACTAAATTGTCGATCTTCTAAACTTTGTTCAACGGTAAGCAGCGATCTCAAAAGTTGTTCGATGACGAAGAAAGAAATTGTAACGATGGAAGAAATTGCAATATACAGCGGGAGCAATGAAAATGGAAGGAAATGAAAATGGAAGTGTGAGGAAGTAGGGGAGAGTGAAAGAGATGAGTGCGGAGGGATAAGATAAGGAGTGTGAGGAAATGGGATACACACATGGAGGGTCCGTGCTTCCATGCTCCACGTACTCATGGTCCGTTCTTCGTAAGCACGGATTGAAGTATTTTTGAAAATTTTTTTTAAAAAAATTATTTTTGAGATATATTTTAAAATTTAAATTATTAATAAAAAAACCCGAGTTTTAACCGATATGATTTAGCTAGAATATAATGTATATTACCAGTAAATGTATCGCTAAATATTGGATAATTTGATATATTTTCATAAATCTACAACTAATGTTGGTTGACTTTGATATCGTGGTAGAAATCATTTCTTCTGAAGTTCAAGCTAGTTTGTAAAGTTGGCCTACCAATAAATTTTTTACTATTATTTTTAAGAGGTTATCGGGTTTCGTATATCATATCGACTCAAAATTTTTTTTTTTTAATTTTCTCGAACAAGGACCAGAATTTAAGGGGGGGAACATATTGAATTTATGCATGGAATCTATTGAATTTATGACATGATGAAATATCACTTTAATTTTTATTTTAGAATAATTACAAGAGTTCAATGTTTTCGGTTCCTACCATGAGGTTAACAAAAAATGGCGGCATAGAAGAACTAGAGACAATTAAATTAAAATTTAGGAAATCATAATTTTAGTCCAGTGTAATTGCTTATTGTCTAGATTGATCTTTTAATTTTTGTAATTTTAATTATTAATTATCAATTTTTTTAAGTATTGATGTGATATTGATGCAAAAAAGGAAAAAAAATGGAAAAAATTTACGAGAAAATAAAATAAAATATAACGGAGTATTTGGAAATTAGGAAAAAAAAATTTAAAAAAACTATTTATTGTAATATTTGGTTAAGGATGTTACCTTTAAAATTAAGTAATCGCTTTAACAATTAACATTCATCTGTAATTTATATGTCATGTTTAAATTCCTGATTTGTTAAAGTGTTATTAAAGTTGCCCGGATAACAGTATCATCATAATTTCTTATAATAAGTTACTATCTGTGCACGTGGCTTGAATTCTAAATTCTAAAATTTGGCCAATATTCCTATTATCTGTGTTGCTAACCTTTGAAAATAATGGTTAAACTAATGACATAAACTAATTAGTTCAGAATTTCGTATATTTTTCTAATTAATCTTTAATATTTTTATTAGATCTCACGTATATCTAAACATCACACGAAAACTCACGTGAAACTGTCTAACAGAATGAATTTGTTAAACATATATATCCAATTCGATACAACCGATGTAAAACATTGTTTTTTATTTGCAAATTATTATTTTTTGTTATATTATAAAAAAATTTGTGTAATATACGTTGATTTGAGTAAGAAGTAATATTTTTTATATCAAAAATATATTAGGCAATATATGTAGATTATTTGAGTAAAAATTATTATTTCTTATGTCAAAAATATTGCTTTTAACTTTTGATATGGATCTAGTTGATTCGTATACTTCTGCGTATGAAACTTTCTCCAAATTCATCAAGTTTAAGATGCCTCAATGTGACAACTTCCACTGATCTAAGTGATCTGTAGACTCTGGAAGTGGATGAAGAAGATGTCATTCTGGAAAGAGTACAAAAACTTTATAAGGAACTATATACTGATTGGATCAAAAGAAAAAAATTGACCTGACTTTCTCAAAAGAAAACATCGAGGTAAATGGTTGTGCGGCCAGACTTGAAGTGATGTTAAGTAAGAAGGACATGGAGTTGTGCAAGAACAAGGATGAACTCGAAAAGGCTACAAAGGCACTTGTTAAGTTCAACTCAAGTTCATCCAAATTGACTCCATATTGATGATGGGAAATGATAATAAAGCTGGTCTATGATACATCAACAATGTTTTTGAACGTGGAGAATCTTCCAACTCTAAACAACAACCAACTATCTTTATGAAAAGAAGTGTTGATACTTCTGTTCTACCAAAAGTCACTCCTTCAGTCAAAAGCAGTGTTCTAAAATGCCCGCTTAAGCTTGAAGCTCGGCATAAACGCCCCGCTTCGAAGAAAGTGGAAAAAAGCGGTCAAACTACATCAAACTGTAGTTTGACCAAATTAAACATAATTAAAACGTTTAATTAAGCGTACTTAAGCACAATTAATCACATCTATTTATTTATTTTTATTTTGAAGGTATGTCTTTTTATTTTAAAATAATAAATTAAGTTTATAATTTAGATGTTTATTTTTTAATTTTAATTATGATTAAGCGTGTCTGATAATGATTTGACAAATATTTAACATATTTAATGTGATCTAGTTGCAAAAACAAATAAAGATTGTAATTTTGAGATTTTTACACTTTTATAAATATGAGAATTAATGCATCAGACTTAAATTTATCATATTTATGTATTATTTTATCTATTTATTGGTTTGAGATAATTACAATTACAATAAAGATAAAAAAACACTTTTTCACGCTTAAGCTTGTGCTAATCTCGCTTAAACTTGAAAAGCTTGGAGCTCGACATCCGCGCTTCGGGGCGCTTCAAGATTTTTAGAACCTTGGTCAAAAGTCTACAAACCAAGAATCAAGATTTTGTTCCAAAACTTAAACATTAGAGACGTCTTTTTGTATGTCACTACTGTTTTAAACTAGATCACATAAAACCTTACCGTTTCAAGCTGACAGAAGACCAAACGATCTAGGAGGCAAATCGAATGTTGCACAAGGTATCTCACAACAACAATCGCAACACTTTCATCAAGAAAACTTCAGTGAAGAAGATTTGGTTACCTAAAGCTGAAATTCGTTGTACTGTTGTTTATATCTCTTTAAAAACTAACATTGCAAGTATCTGATATTTCGATAGTGAGTGCTCACGCCAAATGACAGTAACGAAAGACCACCTCACTGATTATATTTAATTAAAGACTGGTCTATGAAGGTGGTGCAAAAGGAAAGATTGATGTCAAAGCTACACTGAACGTTGATGGACTTTCAAAGCTTCACAATGTGCTTCATATCGAGGCACTTAATTCAAACCTAATAAACATTAGTCAGTTATGCGATGATGACTTGGATGTTAAGTTTTATAAAAATAATTGTGAAGTTTTTGATAAATGTAATGTGTGTGTTATGATAGATACAAGATCTTTCGACAACTGCTATCAATTGGGAGATGAACATGCCTACAGACATACGAAGGTAGATGAACTAGATTTGTGACATCAAAAATTCCGACTTGCCAATTTCAAGACATTGAATAATATGGTAAAATCGATGTTGTGGAAGGTATGCCTAACCTAACCTCAGGAATACCGCATGTTTTCGGGACATGTCAATAAGGCAAGCAAACACGGGTACCACATCAGTGTTGCAACACTTTGGCACAACATGCTGCCTTGAACGGTTACATAGAGATCTTATGAGTCCGATAGAGTGGAAAGCTTGGAAGGTAATATTAATTTGTTTGCGTTAATGACTTTTCACGTTTTACATGGGTAAGTTTTCTAAGAAAAATGTACTTTTGAGACATTTAAGAAAATACTTGTAAGGATTACTAATCAGCACAATTTGAGGTTTGGTAAGATCATAACCGACCACGTTAAGGAATTTGAGAACTCACAATTTTCATCTTTGTGTAATAAAAAAAGTATAAGACATGAGTTCTCTGCCCCCAAAGACACTTCAACAAAACGGCTGATAGGCTCATAATAGTTTATATTTTTTTTGTCATATTTCCCATTGTTGCCACTTCCTACGTGCTTAATTGATACACTTTTGTGTTATTTTGCTGTATGAAGAATTTTCCCGCTCTTGATATAAATATGGGCTGAAGAAAGTGATTTTATATCATAATTAAAGTTGTCAATATGAACCTTGTAGAGGACTTGAAGCAGAAAAATTTCAGAAATGGACGTTCCGCAAGGCGTGATCACGCCTTGTGACTACTTCTCAGCTGCCGGCACAACTGAGTCTGAATTTCGAAAATTGTAAATATAATATCAGATTTTAGAATCCTAATTATGGTATTTGATTTGTGGAAAATAATTGGAGAGAGATTTTTCTTATTGGGAGAAATAAAGATAAGATAGAATTTCATTCCATAAAAACTTTATAATATCTTTGGTAGTATTTTGTGTACATTAGGTTTTCCTTAATTTTGGTGGGCTTTTCTGCTTGACACAATAAGCACTACACGTACAAAAGAAGAAGGTCACACACAATTGAAAATATATAATTATCTCTTCTCCCTCTACCTATTCAACATGAAGAACAAGAAGAAGGCGTATGAATTTTTCATCTTCTCTTCACAACTCTAGATTAAGTTTTATTTTTGATTTAAGAGATATTTTTACTATTTCAATTTATCACTGTGAGGCTTTTTGCACTTAATTGTTTGTTTCAAGTATTTGCTGATTTATATTTAATTATATGAAATTTGTATGTCGACTAATCTGACAAATTAATTCGATGTATGAATTTTTACTGCTATCCATAAATTCATTGATCCGTAATTGTCATGAACGATTGGAACGTGAGTATGATAGATTACATGTGTTGTGCTATCATAGCATATTTAGTATAAATAAATCAACGAAACTCGATCTATCAATTACAGTTATCTCGATTGTTAGATTTTACGATTAAATGTTTTCACAAAACGAAAATATTATTTTTAATTAATATGGAACGCTATCGTGCCTAGTTATTTATTAATAAGTTTTGAATGAATGCTGTGTTTAGTCAATTAAAATAGGAAAACACAAGAATTTTAGCCGCTATCCCTATCATTCTAAGGTTAATGACTTGTAACTGCATGAATAAATAATATGTTAGCCGATGAACAGTGATACAATTGAATAGTGAAAACCCCATTGAATCAGAGTTTGGCAATTTAATTCTCGATTAGATTTATTATTTTTTATTGCTTTCTAATTTTAGTTTTAATATTTTATTTTGATATTATTTTACAAAACCCCTTATTATTTATCATCTAGTTGTCCACTACTTAGTCAACATGAAGACAGTTTGAACGATATGGCCGACTCTGACTACCATCAATATTGGGATCCTTCGATGTAGAATTGGAGCTACCAATACCACCCAGAAATTAGTCACCCTGACTTTACAGATCGACCTTTCGAGCATCAAAAAGATGAGGAATATAGTCTTGATTTAATCATAAGTAGATTGAATGATATGATAAATAAGTGTGGCATTGAATGAAGAAGGTATTGAGCCTCAGTCTAAAGAAATTTTGGAAGAAATATCATACAAAAATGAGACACCAATGAAGTTGAGAGATGAACAAACTCCCGAGACTATCGGTTTGAGCTCATCAATAGGATTATCATATATACGTGTACGGTATCCTTGTCTTTCTCCATTGTCGACCTTAATAGATTTTGTTCTTCAAGAGCCAATACTGATACTCTCATCTCATGCCCATTATTTAAAGTCACATTTTGTTGACGGGACAAGCTTACATTGTATACATCATGCCAAACTTGAGGGCACATGAAACCAAGACCCATATGTGATGTCATATGACACATACTTTGGGTGTCAGCCGCTCTATGATGAGTGCTTCAGAGGGTCAAGCTGATGACTAAAAAAGAGGCACTGCTTGGGAGGCAACCCAAGAGGAGTTAGTTTCCTTTCTTTTATTTTTATTATTTTTTTTAATATTTATCTCTTCTTACATTTTAGCTTACATTGAGGACAATGTTTGATTTAGGTGTGGGAAGAGGTATATAGCTTTATTTCTAGTTTCTATTTTTCCAAAAAAATAAAATTGTCATTGAACGCAGTAGATGTCTTTTATCAAGGCGTGATTACGCCTTGCAAGAGAACATCTTCTGATATTATAACAAAGAGACACAAAAAAGGAGTAAGGCAAAATGAATTTGTTTGATCCATAAAGCATCTAGTGTTTATTCGTCGTCTCTCTAATTTGAATCGTGAATGCTTCTGCTATGAGTATATAAAAAATTGATTTTTCTTTGCTTGAAACTGACTTTGCATTATTACTACTGCATTTATGGGTAATTGCTCTTGATGATGAGTCTAAATGACAAGTGTATAGAGTACAAAACACATACCATTTTTTCTTGGTGAGCTTTGAGCCTATGAGCAATCATTATATAACGCTTTGTTTCTTTGATTGTGTATTGATCATGCATTGTTGATTTTCTAGAACTTGTATTATTATACATGTCTTTGTTAACATCTTGTGATGGATTAGATGCATAAAAAAACAATAAGGACATTAGGTTCAAACCATTTTCTTTCGCATCATCAGTGCCGTTCTTTGAGCCTACCTGATTGATTTACCCCCAATGAGCCAAGTTCAAGCCTGAGCCGAGCATTTTATTTGGAAAATAGCCACATTACAAGCCATGATATTTTTTTGGTTATTCCTCTCTTTTTGAACCTTAAATTGGAGAATCATATAAACTTTTCACATTTAGCATCATTTTGAGCCAAGAAAGTGCAATTTTTGAGATTGAGTGATTCGAACTCGAAGTCATTATCTCAAAAACATCTTATGCATGAAAAAAATAAAAAAATAAAAAAAGAGAACAAAGAAGAAAAGGAAAAAAAAGAAATGATTCTTCTGCATTCGTTGATGTTATAATTAGATTGAAGATGTTGTTATCGGATGCAATTGTTTTTGTGAAAAGTGTGTATGTTTTCTTCAGTTCCATAAACCCGTTGTGCTTTCTTTCCTACCTGACCTCTAGCCACAGTACGTCCCATTTACAGTCATTGTTTGTACATTTTAATCCATTCATTAGATGGAAGGATGTGATATATTTGCAAGCATATGATAAAAAAATCTTCCGTGTTTTGACATGAGAGTTCTTTTAATACATATCCAGACACTTATGAGTGAAATGAGTGAATCTTGTGAGGAGTGTTTGGATCACATGCATTTTAATATCTATACATTCTGATGGAAGCGATTGTTCATGATGCTGGTATGTTAGATGTCAACGATTAAATTGTTTTGATGCATGAAAATTTTTATGGATAAGTAGAGGAAGCGGAAGGAGGATAAGGAGTTGAGATAATGAATTGAACTCTTTTATTCTTGAGAACAAGCATGGTTTAGGTGTGGGATATTTTCATTTACAAAGGAATAACCGAACTTTGCAGGAGATGGCTCGGATCATGTTGAGTTCCAAAAATATTTTAAAACGTTTTTGGGTTGAAGCTTTAAACACAACATGTCATATTTCAAATCGTGTATATTTAAGGTGTGGTTCAACTATGACATCATATGAGATCATCATGGGAAAAATTCAAAACCTGTGTTTTTGGTTGTGTACGATATGTGTTAAATGACCGAGATCACCTAGCTAAGTTTGATTCTAAGAGTGATAAATGATTATTTATTGGATATTTGACTAATAATTGTGCTCGAATGATTAATTTAAGAACTATGAATTTAATAACTAAGACAATTATAAAATCTATTAATGTTTTGTTTGATGAACTTGTAGATCTGGTAGAAAAGACAATTTAGGATGATGTAAATGATATGATGGAAACATCTGAGCCACTGGTCAACACACAAGTTGTGTTTGATGTTGTCACACCTATGATAATATGTAATGACCCGAATCTTTATTTTGAATGAAGTACTAATTAAGAGATGATTAAAGGGTTGTTAATTAAGTATTATTAAGGAACTGGTAATTCGAGATCAACATGTTGGGATCCACCGAATTTAAAATGGACAACCCAATCTATTTCAAATTACATTATCCTGAGAAATCCAACTAAACGAATGAGATTCTAATAAGTGGCAGATAAGATTGATTTCGGATCTTCTAAATTAGTCTGGATGCAGCCTATAAATGGAAAATGGTTTCATTTGTTTCCTACACCGCTTCTTTTATCTACATTATCTCGAGTTCTAGCCTTATACTTTAGGTTTTCTAGCCAGTTTCTAGGACAGTTTAGTGTCGTGAAGTTTCGGAGCTAGTGTCAACTCGAGGAGGGGTCGGTGAACTGGGACGCAGATCGATATATCATCAATGGGCTGACGACTGACACATGTATAATCCTAAAGCCTTAAATAATGATTTAATGATCATTAGGAAGAATTTTGAAGCATGTTTGGTAATTCAGGATCTAGCTTGATAGTGATTTCATTATGTCCGCATTGTCTAGGTTCAGACGAGTAATCTTTCTATCAGATTGTTTTAGTAAAATACATGATATACTGACTGATATATCCAAGCGTAGTATACATGCTTATATGCTGCATATTTATCGTTTGCATGACACATGTTTTACTGCTTTGGCATATTATGCATGACATATCACGTCGGGCCTAATATCTTTTGATATATACCTCATTTGTTTGGGCTGCTCAGCCCTGTTCGGTATTGTGGATGGTTGGGCATCGAGAGCTACATTGTACAATGGGGCCCGCGGGCTCTGATGACCCTGGACATTGTAGGTCCATGTCTTGATGATGACCGTGGGAGCCAAAACATATCTGGGACAGATCAGAGACTATACACTCAGGTGCCTTTAGACTGAGCATGAGATTCTTAACTTGATCCTTGATAGCCGAGCATATTAAATTTCACATACATCATATCAGTTTGTATACTCGTACATTCTCGTATTGGACGATTGTCGTGCACGTCTTTTTTTTCATCTTAGGCACCCCATTCAACGGGACAGATCTTAGGTTGGATGGTTCGGATGGTCAGGGTAGTGGCTAGAGCAGTTGGGTTTTCAGTGGAGATCCAGTGGAGGTTTTATTTGGTTTATCGTATTCTCGTTCAAAATTATGTTTTCGATATTGTTGTATTAATTTTTAAGACTGAAATTATTGTTCTGTTTTCGTTTAGGTTGTAAGATGATTAAGTTATTTGATTTTTGATGTTTTAATTGTTGTTATCAAGTTTAAATTTTGCATGCTTATTAGTCTGTTTAGTAGTGACTCGGGTAAGGGCGCTACACAACACCTCCACTGTGACTAACTGAATTGGAGGATGATGATTGAATCAATGAAACATTGTATAATGATGATGATGTTAACAATATTGAGAAGGACATGCATTCTTAGCAAAATCCAGAAGGATCACCCCTCGTCTCAAATCATAGGAGCTGTACACAGAGACATGCAAACTCGACGGAAGGAGAAAGTTAACTGCCGAAAGATGACTATGTTAGTATGCATGACTTCTGTAGACTTTCAGGTAAGACACTCATGCTTTGTTTCGCACATTGAACCAAAGAACATCAATGAAGCCTTAAAAGGATGAATTTTGGATAAATGCTATAGATGATGAACTTTAACAATTTTTCTGAAATGATGTGTGAGATTTATTTCCTAGACCTGAACATGTTAATGTAATTGGAACTAAATGGATTTTTAAGGAAAAAAACTGATGATTCATGGAATATTGTTATAAATAAAGCGGGGTCGGTTGGTCCATGATATAAATAGGTTGAAAGGGTTGATTTTGATAAAACATTCACTCATATAGCTTGCATTGAATCAATCTGGGTGTTGCTTACTATTGCATGACACATGAGAATTAGGCTTTATCAAATGGATGTGAAAAGTGAATTTTTAAATTGCATTTTAAATGAGGAAGTATATATGAACTAACCAATGAGATTTGAGGATCCACATCACTTGGACCATGTCTACAAGTTAAAAGAAGGTATTGTACGGACTGAAGCAGGCTCAACATGCATGGTATGGTAGGCTGACTGAATATCTGTTTAACATAGGCTACAAATGAGATGAGGCCGATAAAACTCTTTTCATTCAAAGGTTGAAAATTGATATACCCATAGGTCAAATTTATGTGGATGATATAATATTTTGTGCTTCTTCTCAGAAACATGTTGATAATTTTTTTATTATATGTCTTCCACATTTGAAAATAGTATGGTAGGAGAACTAAGTTTATTTCTTGAATCGCAAATTAAACAATTGCATGATGGAGGCTTTTTGTGTCAAAGCAAATATGCAAAGCATCTGGTAAAGAAATTATCTAGTGAACACGCTAAGAAAATGAAAACCCTCATGGAATCTAGTGAAAAATTGTGTAAGGATAATGTTTCTGAAGGTGCTGACAATGCTATGTACACAACATCATTGATATGCTTCTTTATTTAACTATGAGTCATCATAATACAATGCTTAGTGTGTGTTTATGTGCAATATATCAAGAAAATCCTATGATCACATACTTAAAGCCTGTAAAACGAATTTTGAGATACGTAGTAGGGATTGTAGATCTAGGTTTATGTACACAAAAGAAAATAACACCAATTTAGTTTGGTTTAGTTATGCTGATTAGGTAGGAGATTTAGATGATATGAATAGTATCACTGGATGATGTTTCTATCTAGGGATTAACTTGGTGTCATGGTATAGTACAAAGAAAAATTGTGTGTTGCTTTCAACTGTTTAATGTGAATATGTGGTAGTTGGTAGTTGTTAATCACAACTCCTATGGATGAACCAAATGGAAGAGGACTACGGTTTTCATAGCGAGACTCTCATTGTATACTATGATAATTCATGTGCAATTGATATTTCAAAAAATGTTGTGCAATACTCTCGAACAAAACACATTGACATTAAACATTACTTTATTCGAGATTTTGTTGAAAAAGAATATCCGTATGGAATTTTTTGGAATTGACAACCAACTGACAAATATTTTCACAAAATCATTAGATTTTGAGATATTTTCCAATCATAGGAAGTCTATCAGCTTGTGTGTACAGTAATCATTCATCGATGTTTTCATGGGCATTGGAACATCTATGACAAAATCCAACATGCACATGTATTTGTAGGAGATTGACATTTTGAATTTAATCATTCATCATGTGTTGTGTGTTGTTTGTACTATGATGACCATTATCTGATGTGCTTCCACTATCTCTTAAAAATGTTCAAACAACGCTCTTGGTTATGGTATGTGCTCTAACTAAGTCACAAAGTAATTGAGGAATTCTAGTGTATTCCATGATCTTGTCTCACGTGAAAAGTGGCTTGGAAAAATTAGAGCATATATAAAGGAGGGCCAGAAAAAAGATAGAAAAAGTTACCTAGAGGAAACCAATGAAGATTGTTCTTCTATTGTGGGAGTTGCCACTTCTGAGTCCAAATACACAAGAAAATGAAAAAATCTACCTAGGGAGTCCAATGAAGACCGTTCTTCTAGTATGAGAGCTATTACTTCTGAATCAAAATATAATTTAAATACCCTAAAAGTGTACAGAAGAAAATATATTAAAATATTTTTAAGATTGAGAGTACAGTTATGTTTCCAACACCTAGTACAAACACCTCACAATTTGATCACATATGATATTTTTTATATCATGTTTTAGGCATAATTAATTCATGCATATTAATGGTTATATGAATTTATCTTGATCAGTGGATTATCATATTTTAATTTGTGACATGTGGATAAAATTCTAATCTTTCTAATTTCGAATATTCTTGATTTCTAGTGGTGTAGTGGGTTGAGATAAAGAGGAGTAAAATCTAGAAGTTTATCTTGAAATAATCTCGCATTGGTTCGTATTTGTTACTGTTGGGGTAAAGATTAAAATCTTGACAGAGATGAGCGGTTTTCTCGGCAAATGATTTTTTAACCGATGGAAGAAAACATATTTAATGTTTACCATAACTACACAATTTCACCACTGCAAATTGTTCTTGCTTTTCAATTCAAACTCTCATTGCCCTCATCATTTGTGTTCTACCTACAATTTTTCTTTGTGTTTATCTCGGTTTCCTTCTGTAATCTTTGTTTACAATTCACAAATGGTAGAAAACAGATACGATCATCATGATATTCAAACCGAAATGACTACAAGATTATGTATTCTACCGCATATGGAAACACCGAAGGCATATTCTCTTAATGTTGAACCTCTTCAAATGGTTGTGGATGTCAAGGACCCAATCCCTGTTGAATTCATTGCCCCATGGAGAATCAGAAAACGAAATCGATGTTGAAAATCTGTCGGATTTGAGGTGATTAATAGGGTCTTCCATGTTCCTCCGCAACCAAGACGATCAAAGCGTCAGGCTGGGTACGACCCTGATTTAGTTCCGTTCAAGAAATTTAAACATAAAGGAGAATCGTCCTCCACTCCTACACTGCTAGACCCAGACTTTTCTTCTGAAGATTATTCAAATGATGAGGACTTTGAGTTGGTTGATCGACCAAAACATGCGCCTATTATGACAGAAAATAACATCAACTCTTGTGATGCGACTATGGATGTTGTAAGACCAAGTGATCTTATTGATGATGAAGAATCTCTTCATGAGTTATTCTTTCGATTTAAAGAGTATAAAATGTTGAAGAAAGCCTCTTCTGAGGTTGAAGAACCTGATGAAGAAATATTTCAAGAATTCGATTAAAATCACCCAGGGAATTCTGATGGTTCAACTTCTGATTCTGATTTCGAAGAATATGCAGATGGTGCTTATGATCAAGAGGGTGCTGATCAAGAGCTAGCATGATGATGATGTTGCTATTGTTGATGTTGAGGAAGGTGTTGAGAACACTCCCAAAAACATCAATACTGCTGACTATGATTTGAGTGAGTCATTTTCTACTAAATTCTACTCTAAATTTTCCCTATCCCTATAACCTATGTACATCAATAGAAGACTGAATGATGAGAAGAACATTGATGTTGATGCTTATGGGAGGAAAATTTTTATTCTGTTTCTGAACAATCGGGGGCTCCTGTCAACGATGTCATCAGTGGCACCCTATTGCTGAAGGTCAATTCTGGAATTCCTTTCAAATCTCTCATCCATTGTGGGTGATGAGAGATCAACGAAGTTTGGATGAGTGTTTGTTCGTGATAGGTTTTAAAACTTCAATAATTCATTTATCAATGCATTCTAAAACACTCCTAACAAAGAAGAAGAAGGAATGACCTCGGATATCAATGAAATTACTGTCATCCTCACTAGAGGACTGATCAAGATTTTTCCAACCATCACAAAAGGTTGTTTGCAGCGAACTTAACTTCTTTATAGTTAGTGCTGCACAAGACGACCATCCACAATTGGACCCTTTCAATGAATACAACGATTGTTACAATACCTCAAGAACTTGTTTTGTTTTCCATTGGAACTTGGAGTACCTGCAACTTCGCAAAGTTTGTATTCAAGATTGTGCTTCAATTTGCTGATGGATGATTGAAATAAACAAATATGTCGTTTCCATATTTAATCTATGACATTCTGTAATATCAAGATTTTATAAGAGATATTTACGAGGATCTCTCTAATGTTGGTGAAAAGCTGAAGATTGCCCCAACTTACTTAAAGGGGAATAGGAAGTTGGACTTTCCCTGGTCTACTACTGGTGTTGGCCTCGATGTTGGAAACACGACCTCTTCATCTACAGTGAATCCTACTGGTTTTATTATGTTGTATTCCTCTATTCTACAGGCTCAAATTGAGTTTGACATTAAGAAAATCAGCAATGTGAAAGAGCTCATAGCTCATTATGAAGCTCAAGTAGCCAAGAGCCTCTGTTCAGAGTGATTCCAGTTATTTTATTAATTCCAAACCGCTTACTTCTGTAGGTGGCAGTGCATTCTGCCCAAAAAAAAAAGAGTAGGAGAAGCTGCAGTAAGTGCAAGTGTTGAAACAAAAACAAAAATGGAAGAAGGTGCGGACATTAATGAAGAAGAATGAAATGGAGTTGGAGATGAAACTACTCCTTAGTTTGTTTTAATTTTTATTTCTCTCTATGATTTTTTAGTTTTAGTAATGTTATTTAGGTGTTGTTGGTGTTTTGATCTTATTGAATCAATTGTTAATTAAGTTTTGTAGTCCTTTGTTGCAACACCACTAAAAACATCTCATCTATAATGGCTTGATTCAGAGAGAGATATACTCTAACTCAAGGGGAGTTCTGTTGATTAACATTTTTGTATGTGTTTTATCCAGAAAAGCAAAAAAAAAATAAAAAATATTGAAAGGAATAATTATTCTTGAATGATATTTTCCTTTTTTGATAAATAATGTTCATTAAAATATAGATTTCTGTGTTGATAGACTACTAATATTTATGATAAGATCTATACTAAGTCTAGATATGATATTCTTATTTAAAATAGCTTAAAAAATCTAGGGCAAAGAGAGCTTATAAATAAGATTGAATAGATGTTGCGATTGATTGATGAATATAGATGTCGCAGGACAGCAAATACGGAAGTTGGTGATTTATTTTGAAGAGGTCAAGTGCTCAAGTCAAGGCTTATTATTGTGTTGTCTTGGAGCGTTGAAGACAAGCAAACACAACACCTAATCACAGTGCTGCTTACAGTGTTATTCATAAAATAGAATTTCGGCTTCACAGAAGTTGCATCCCTTGTTATTTGATTATTTTTGTGATACGAGTTTTGAATGCACTTTTTTCCCTCATTTTATTAAGGAAGTTAACTTTTTTTTATTAATAATTATTTCGTTTGTGTAAATTGACAATATTTTCTAGTGAATCTTTTGGCTCGAGGCACCACACAAGTGTGTACAATTGTACATGATTAATTCTATCTTATTTTATTCATCAAAAATGATTATACGTTAAATTAAATTATTCCATTGTATATTATGTTAAAGTATTATAACACTACACACAACATTTATATATAATTCACGTAATTATCTATTTATTTAATATTTTATGTAAAACTCATTTAAAAAAATATTAATACGAGTTATATGCTATATCCATAGTTCAGAAAATGACTAATACGAGTTAGTACAAATCAATCATTCACCCTTATTGTCAGTCTCAATATTCCTAATATTATTTGATAGCTACACGTAGCTGGTCTTTAAATACTCTAGCAACCCTTGATTACTCGTCTCCAAATATTAAGTAACAAGTACTCGTCGTTCTCTTGAGTAAACATGTACAATCAGGCCCAAGACACTGCAACACGTCCGAGTCACGCTGTGGAAGCCTCCACCGACCCGAGACACGAGCCGGTGCGATCACGGTGGACGCCAAAGCCTGAACAAACCCTCTTTCTTGAATCAATCTTCAACAGCGGGATGGTCAATCCATCCAAAAACGAGACTGTGAGGATCCGAAAGATGCTCGAGAAGTTCGGATCCGTCGGCGACGCCAATGTCTTCTACTGGTTCCAGAACCGCCGCTCCCGGTCGCGCCGTAGGCAGCGACAAATCCAGGAAAGCCTCGCCACGGGAGAGCCGCAGCGGGGGATTCAGAGTGAAAAGAGAGCCGTGGCAGCTGGTGGATTTGCACCAAATTCTTTTTGTATCAACACAGATTCCTGCAGTTTGGTGGACTCGGGCTCTTCCTCATCTCGCGGGATTAGTACTGATCATTATTTTTTCTCGTACCCGGGACTTCAAGAACTTGGCGGCCAAAACTCAATCTTTGGACACTCCGATGCTACGAATTCGCAATACCAATCTGGTATATATATATATATTTCTTATGTCTAACCATCATATCACGCAGCAGTAGCTGTGAAAATTGTGATAAATTAATAAGTATGTTAAAATCTCATGCATGTCATGATATAATTATTCATTATCAACCAATTGTTTTTAATTAACATATGCAGCCCCAATTAAATTATTGAGCTTTTATAAGATGGAAGATCAAACTTCATCCCACTTCCATGAAAACTAGCTTTGTTGCAATCATATGCACACAATAAAAAATGTAGTTGAATTGCAATTTAAAGCATACGGCGTTCTTTGAGTATCGTTTAGTTAAATATATATTATGTGATTTTCTAGAGGTTTTTTTTTGGGTATATTTCAGAGTATTCATCTATTCAATATACCAACGTAGATTTTTTTTTAGTCAGTTGCATAAATTCAAATTTTCAATTTAAACAATTTAGTTTTTTGTTGAAAATATTCAGAATTTTAATTTTTTGTCGAAATAATATAACCATTAACTACAATAATTCAAATCAATTACGTACATATCTCATATAAATTTTATATTTCAGGAGTGATTACAGTGTTTGTAAATGGAGTAGCAACAGATGTGAGTAGGGGGCCTTTTGATATTAAGGAAATGTTTGGGGGAGACTTTGTGTTATTTCATTCGTCAGGGATGCCATTGCAAGTCAATGAGTATGGATTTCTGGTGCACAGCTTGCAGCATGGAGAAAGCTATTTTCTGGTAATTAATTATATATAATTTACTTCGTGCATTTAATTTTTTTTCTCTCTTATTAAGTTATTTATTAATTTAAGAAAATTAGCCTTGGAACTTGTGTTCCAGCTGAAAACGTCATCCCATATTTTTTTAGTATATATTAATTCAAAAGTGATATATATATACACGCACTGAATTCCATGATCATCGTNTCTCACAAAATACGATCCGTGAGACCTTCTCACACAAGTTTTTGTCCTGTTTTAATAAGGTGGGAACTCTTAAGCACGATCTTTCATGTGTATCGTATAAATTTTTGAACTAACGTAATAGATTGTGAATAACGTTAATAAAGTAAATAATATTAAAAATGTATGTGTGACAAATTCATCTGAAAAAATATTGATAAGAGGAATCAAACTCTTTGTTATTGACTAAGTAATCATCTATTTCATCCATTCTCATCTTATGAGCTCTGTATATTATCTTTTTTTTCTTCAAAAAGTTAAAAACGATTAATTTTTAATCATTTGAGTTTCTTTATTTCTAGAATTAATACCCGATCGACAAAATAAATTATAAATTTGACCACAAAATCTCTTCTCCTTCGTAAAATTTAAAATTTTTCATTAGTTGATCTTGAGGTAATATGGAAAATTTATCCATCATATCCACCGTATTTTGTACGTATTATATTAGTATTTGTATTTCCCATATAATTCAAGAATAAAGCTTATATTTTTTTAACAAAAAATATTATTAATATATATTAGCCTATATAT
>NC_133306.1:19388944-19398863 GCF_012295235.1 Primulina huaijiensis
TATATATTTGCAAATTACACAAAAGTAAATTGGAAAATGGTATCATGATCTATCTCCAAATTGCATGCTTTTATTGAATTTTGAAAATAAGAATGTCGTAGATTTTGTAATTGGTAGCTGTTTGACCACGTGTACAGTACTCTAATAATCTGGATCAATTGTCTTTCAATTCATTTTCAGGTCCCAAGAAATTCTTGATTTCAACTGCAAGAAACCTGCTTTTGGGGATTCCAAGTTTTTTTTTTTTCCTGGAAAAAAGGTTGGAGAGAATTTTAAATTTGTTGTTACCATAATATATTGTGTGTTGTATTGACTTTATTTTCCCTTTAATCGTTACATTCTGTTGCATTTAGGAAATATTAAAATTGGTATACTGTAGATCAAAACTAGAAATTTATTATTTTAATGCTCAAATAATTAAAATTGGCTTAATATATATATATATATATATAACTTTCTATTTTTCTGTTGTTTCAAATCCAGAGTCCCTAATTAGTTAAAAAAAAACCCAATTCCGAATCCATTTATTATAAGTCGAATTTTCAAAATTACTAGGGAATATCCTTTAGGCCAGTCTGGGTAATAATCCATCTTATCTTTGGCGGTCCTTGTTGTGGAGTAGACCTCTACTGGAGAATGGGTTTTGTTGGCATGTGGGAGATGGAGCTAAGATTGCCATGAAGGGGGAAAGATGGATTCCGAACTGTAGAAGAGGCGTCATTCCAGTTGGGACACAGAACAACCATATGGTGGTTAAAGATCTTATTGAAAATGGGAGATTGAAGGAATCACTAGTATGCAACACTTCTCACGTCACCTGGTGGAAGAGATCCTAGCCATTCCCATCTCTTCGACCCACCGTGAGGACTGCCGATTATGGCTCTTTGATCTGAAAGGAAATTACACAGTTCGAGATGAGTACAAGGTACTACGAGATTCTATGACTCTCCAACCTCTAGTTCGAGCTCTCGTTTGAAAAGTTGGTGGCAATACCTTTGGGCTCTTTCAATCCCTCCGAAAGTCCGAATATTTTGTTGGAGAGTATCACATGATATAATACCTAGAGGACAAAATTTATTGTCTCATCATCTCCCAGTCTCTGGTGTGTGCCCATTGTGTCAGTCAGTTTGTGATTCGACAAGCCACGCATTATTTGTGTGCCCCAAAGTCAAAATCTGTTGGAAAGGGTCTTGCTTCTGGCCGTTATTAAAACAGGTTAGGCATTTACCTACGATTGATATTTTCCTATGGATGAAGGAGAAGCTTAGTAAACCAGAATTTGAGATGTTTGCGATGCAAACTTGGGCAACCTGGTCTGAACGATTGAGTTGACCCACAAGAAAAAGGGACGCTCAGATGGCATTAATGCACATTGGAGTGAGATTCTATTACATGACTTCCAACATGCTAGACTAGCTCTATCTTCTACCAGGGAACCTAACAAGTGTAAGCACCTAAGGTCTGGGTTGCTCCACCAGAAGACAAACTCAGATTGGATGTAGATGCCGCTTATAATGAAGATTCCAATAAATATGCAATTGGAGGGGTGGTCAGAAACCACGAGGGGACAACCAGTCCTAGCATTTGGAAAGAAAATTGATAAACCCCGGTCTATTACGTGTGCTGAAATTCTCGTTATTGAAGGTGATTTACAGATTGCTTAATTGCACGACTTACCGATTCATCAAGTTACATCAGACTCTCTTCTAGCAGTGCAAGCAGTCACAAAGCCAGAATGTAGGGTCCATATCTACAGATATTAGAAACTTGGACTCTCAAAGTAACATTACACTTGGTCACATTAAGTGATTGGCAAATGTAGTTGTCCATTCAATTGCTGTTTTTTTATTTTATCCTCGCCTCACTTCGTGTGGGAGATTGGGGATTTTCTCTTTTGGTTAATTCATCTTGTAACGAATGACGTCTTAAATTTTCAATAAATTACAAGATTTGACCGTAAAAAAAAAAAAGATTTATTAATTTTTGGGTGTACATATTGTATATGAGGATATTTTGTTATACTTTTGTAATACAATATTTAATTAAGAGGATTGAGTTATGCATGGACATGCATATTTTCAAAATTAGGAAGAAATTTACAAGGATTGGAATTACCATACAAATTTAGAAGGATTAGGGCATGATATTTCGAAATTCTACTAGAATATATGCCTAGATATTGTGATGCATAGATGCATGGAAACTTACAAGGAAAAATGGAAGCAAATCATCAAACTTGTGCACAAAATCCTTGACTTAGCTACCATATTTTCGAAAATAATTAAGGGCAAGGGATTAAGGAATAAATATCACAAATTGGTAGCAAAATAAACTCATCATGGAATGGTTTTTTTTAAGCAAAAATCGTGTGATCTTGAATGCCAATATGTAGGATTTAGATGCCATGTTTAGCTTCATTCTCCTCACCTATAAATGCCACACCATCCCTAGTCATTCCCCACACCAAATTTCGAAATTCTTGGCTACCATTTTCGAAAATTTCAGCAGCATTCCCTAGCCGATAACTCTGCACAAAATCGCCCAAGAAATCAAGCCGAAGCGCTGTCCGAGCAAGAACGAGAGCGACCCAATTCCTGAAGCCAAGCACCTACGTTTTTAGCAATTAAAAATACTGTAAGTGGGCTTGTTTTAAATCCTTAATTTTGGTCATGTGTTTTTTTGTTTTCGAAAAAATTCGGTCGAGCACCATCATTCTGTTTCTACGATTTTGGTACGTTTACGTGTTGGCACAGTGAGGATTCACTGCAAATGGGTGGGAATCCCAACATATGGCACTTCACGGTGGTATAGAACAGTTTTATAACCTCGCCCCCTTAGAGGATTAAAACTTAAGGACTGATATCAGTAAACCATAGAAGGTAGAAAAATCACAGTGCTGTTATGATATGAATATGATGATATGTTTTGAAAAGTATGATATGTTTATGTTTATGTGTCATTTTCAAAAATTGTGTAAATATTTTTATATTGTGCTCGAACGGTCCCCACTTGTTGAGTATTTTCCAAAATATTCATCCCACTTACTCTCCCCTCCAAGATAAATTCGAAGAACAGGTTGATGAAGAGGAGTCGGACCAGTTTTGGGGCTGGTGAAATTCGAGACTTCAAGATTTTAGATTAAGTTGAACTTTTTATTCAGTTTTACGTTTCCGCATTAAACTCTGTCGTTTTTGGATTTCGGTATTATAAAGACAATCGTTATTTCGTTTAAATTATGATATATAAACTGATTTCGGTTTATATTGTGCTACAAGTCTTGTTGTTTTCGATTCTGTGATTGTTAAACAACGCCGGTGTCAACCCTGAGTTCCGGAACATGACAAATATCTTGATGTAGCTTTCAAAGTTACATGTGCAAGAACAAAGGGAGGTTCACATGATTATTATCTATCTGTACACAGAAGCCGATATATTCATTAATTAACAAATTAGCTTATAAAATTTGAAAATAGTTTTCAAAACTGAATGTCATAGATATTGTGTAAAGAATGTTTTTATTCAATAAACAGAAACATTAGATATATTAAAAAAATTAATTTAATTGATTATTAATAATTTAATACAAAACTAACTAATTTACAGTAAAACGTAGTTTTGTGTATTTATATACAAAGGATATATACTTTAAGTGTGACCAGTTACTTGATAATTAATGAAGTATAAAATTTGTGAGAACCCAAATTTTTGGGCATGTAATTAATTAAATATAGACGTGTATAAGAATTTATTTTCGAGTTATAATAAATTCGAAAATATAAATAATACATGGAAATCAAAATCCAGTGCAAGATACACAATAAATTAATGCTGGATATCCACATAATTGGAAGGAAATATTACATAAAAGATAGATTTTCTCAACAAGGAAGCATATCAATATGTATGGAAGGAGCATCTCGATAATTATGGAATAATTATATCGTAATTTTGAAAAGAAAATCAATCGGTTTATGGTAAGATTTTCATCTCACCCCTATAAATAGGAGGACTCCCTCATTCAAATTTCACACCTCAATTTTCGAGTTTTTGCTCTCAAATTTCGAAATTTTCTCCCAAAAATTCTGCACGAGTCATCAAAATTCTTTCGAAGCTCAGAAATTCGTTTCTCTCACTCGGGTGCTCAGAATCCAATCTCCACCGTTCAGAATATGAATCAATATGTTTCGAACAACATATCCAAATTTCAGCAAAATCCAACGGTTAGTTGTTTGTTTATGGCATTCGTAAGAAAACTGCTCAGATTCTAGGCGAGAACAGCATACCTACGGGTTTTCGTCAATAGCAGATTGAAAAGACTTCCAAACCCGATCTCCACCGTTCATAATTTAGTTGACATACTTGTGAACGTACTGTCAAATTTGAGCCCGATCCAACGGTTTAATAAGGCGCAATGAATTTTTCAAGATGGCTGATTTTCCGATAGATGTGCTGCTGCGTTTTCGAAGTGTCAGTTGCATGATTCTTCTATAGTTTCCGAATTCTTCATGTTTTCTTTCAGTCTAAGGTAAGTGGGCTTGTTTTAAATCCTTTAATTTCGGTTATGTGTTTTCTTGTTTTCGAAAATTTCGGTCGAGCACTGTCATTCTGTTTCTACGTTTTTTATGCATTTTGGTACGTTTACGTGTTGGCACTGTGAGGATTCACTGAAAATGGGTGGGAATCCCAACATATGGCCCTTAACGGTGGGATAGAACCGTTTTATGGCCTCGCCCCCTTAGAGGATTAAAACTTAGGGACTGATATCAGTAAACCATAGAAGGTGGAAAAATCGCAGTGCTGTTATGATATGAATATGATGATACGTTATGAAAAGCATTATATGTTTATGAGTTATTTTCGAAAATTGTGTAAATATTTTTATGTTGTGCTCGAACGGCCCCCGCTTACTGAGTGACGACCATATCACTCACCCCTTACTCTACCCTCTCCCAGATAAATCAGAAGAGTAAATGGAGGAAGATGAACAAGGCCAATTTTGGGGCTGATAATAAGAAGATTCAAGAAGTTTATTTTAGTTTTCGTTTAGTAAGTTGTAACGCTTCCGCATATTTTTATCATTTTAAGAATCTACATTGTAAAGACAATCTTATGATTGATTATGAATAATAAACTGGTTTTTGGTTTATACTATACTACGAGGCTTGTTGTTTTCAATTGTGTGGTTGTAAAACAACGCCGGTGTCGACTAATCCCGGTCTCGGGGCGTGACATTTAAGTGGTATCAGAGCCGCCAGGTTCATAATCCAGTTGAGAAAAACAATCGGTCAGATTTTGCCAAAGAGACAATGCAATCCCTTCGGAACGACCATAATATTTCAACTTTGTTTTGAGGCGTAGTCCGAAAACGAGAAATTCTTTCATTTAGACCTCCGAAATAGCGTTTTTGCCATTTAAGGAAAGTTTCGTAGAACTCATAACTTTTCATAGAAACATCAGAATTTAATTCCGTCAACTGTTCTGGAATCCTCTCGACGTATTCTTTCTATTCATGGATCAATATCCAAAATTTCTATTTTTGGAAAATTTCTCAAAAAATCTCGTTCAAAGCCTTTTTTTTTTGTGTGCTTGTTAGAGGATTTTTATGAAATTTTATGGGGACGATTAGTATTTGTATTATTTTTGGGAATATACCTATCAGAGATAAGTTGACCTAAGCTTCTGATTTAAGATAAAAAAAATTTTTTTTTTGACTCGGGGATGATAAGTTATTTATGAAAACTAATATGGGAAAAGTTGATATAAGAATTATATCACAAGTTTTGGGTATTCCAATAGAGAACTTGATTTTGTAGTAACAGTTAGCTGTGTGGGCATTAAGTTTGGGTTATTAAGAATGTTAAGCCCTAACTTTAAATATGTAGAACCTTGAAATATCTTGTGAGACAATATCCTCAAATTCAGGAATTTATATTATTTTGGGATAACAAGTAGGATACGACCTTACGTAAATAAAATAAGTTATGAGGTATTGATGTGTATCAAGGAAACTATAGTACAATAAGTTTTGACTTTTATGGTACTAAGAATGATTTAAAGAGAATGATATTCAATGAAATCGTGTGTGTTAGAGCGTGATAGGCTCATGGTCTTGATGGAAGTAAGATTTAGTAAAAGAATAATTATTTGAGGTAACGACTAGGTTATAATTTTCGGGATTTAAGTCAATAAGCTATAGATCGATATTGAGTTAAGTTTCAATATTCTATATGGGTTTTAATTTTTGAGATAGTAATCGGGATAATTTCTAGATATAATAAATCATTATCAATTCGCATATGTTTAGTGGCGACTTGATTCAACTCACTTCGGTAGATTTCGACGCCATCCTAGGGATGAATTGATTATCTAAGTGCAATAGTAGATTGCCGGAGTAAGAATATCAAACTCTGAACCCCGAACCAAGAAGAAATCGGGTACCATGGCAATGCCAAGGAACAGACATACATTTTTTCTGTTTCTCAGACTTGGAAAGCCATAATATCGGGCGAAGAAATTTACCTAGCAATGGTAAACAAAGTGCAAGAAGTAGATGAGCTGAAGTTGGAAAATATTCCAGTAATACGAAAATTTTCGGACGTTTTTCCAGAAAAGCTTCTTGGAATGTTCTCGGACTAAGAAGTAGAGTTCGAGATAAATTTGATACTGGTGATGCACTAATACACTGTATCGAATGGCTCCAAATGAACTCAATGAGCTAAAAAAAAAAAACAACAACTTCAAGAGTTGTTAGACAAAAAGCAGATTAGGCCAAGTGCATCCCTTTGGGGAGCTCCAGTCCTATTTGTAAAGAAGAATGATGGAAGTTGAGATTGTGTATAGATTATAGAGAACTCTATAAGATCACAATCAAGAAAAAATATCTTCTTCCAATGATAAAAGATCTTTTTGATCAACTTAAAGGAGTCGAAGTCTCCTCCAAGCTTGACCTGAGGACATGCTATCATCAGCTAAAGGTCAGAACAGAAGACACCCCAATGTCATCATTCAGAATAAAGTAATATAATATCAAAATTAGGAATATCAGTGGAATTGAGAAAGTAGAGGCAATTCTAGATTGGCCGAAACATAAGAATACAACCGAAATTAGAAGCTTATTTGGATTACCAGGCTATTAGCGGAAATTTGTCGATGGCTTCAGTAGTTGTATTACTGACGAGACTCACACAAAAGAACTATGAATTCAACTGAAGAGAAAGATGGGAAAAGAGCTTTCAAATATTAACAGAGAATATAACATATACACCAATGTTAGTATTATCTACCGAGGACAAGGATTTTACTATCTGCAGTGAAGCATCAAAGGAAGGTCTCAGATGCGTACTCATGCAAGACAGGAGAGTCAACTGTAGCCGCATGAGCAAAACTACCCTAGTCACGATCTCGAGTTGGCAGCAGTGATATTTGCTTTAAAAATTTGGAGACACTATCTCTACGATGCGAAGTGTGAAATATTCACAGACCACCAAGCCTCAAATATTTGTTCATTCAAAAAGAATTAAAAATGAGACAAAGACGGTGGATAGAGTTACTCAAGGACTGTGACTTGACAATAAGCTATCACGCCAGCAAGGCAAATAAGATAACTGATGCTTTGAGTCGGAAAACATGGGTAAGATAACCCTAGCATCACTCTCCGCGCAACCATGCCTTTGAGAAGCAGTCAAGTTAAATCAGAGTCGAGACATGACACTAGAGAAGTTCATAGAACAAGCCAAAGAAATAAAGTCGTCAGATTTTCAAATGGATCCAGATGGAATCCTAGGGATGAGAGGACGATTGTGCGTGCCAGACATCGACAATTTTCGATAAGAAGTGATGTAAGAGCCGCATAAGTCAACATTTTAGATCTATACCATCAGTACAAAGATGTATAGAGATTTGAAAGAAGGTTTATGGCGAAGCAGAAAAAAAAAAAGATGTCGTCGAGTTTATATTTAAGTGACAAGTATGCCAACAAGTGAAAGTCGAGCATCAACGACTGGAAGGACTACTGCAGCCGGTAGAATCCTAGAATGGAAATAAGAACATATTTCCATAGATTTCGTTGTAGAATCGCCAAAGTCAATACAGAGTCACGACGGGGTACGAATAATTGTAGATAGACTCATGAAATCTACGTATTTTCTACTCGTCCGAAGGAATTATAATATTGAAAAGTTGGAAACTCTATACATGGATAACATTATGCGGCTACATAAAGTGCATGCAATCATAATGTCGGATAAAGATCCAAGATTTGTGTCACGTTTGTGGTACAGCTTTCAAGAAGCCACAAGAACGAAAGCTAGTCATAATATGACTTATCACTCTTAAAATGATGGTCAAACAGAGAGAATGATTCAATCCCTAGAGGATTTGATAAGGACACATGTTGTAGACTTCGGTAGTAATTGAAATAAACATCTACCACTGATAGAGTTCACTTACAATAACAGTTATCACAACAATATTGGAATGACTCCATTTGAAGCCTTTAAGGACGGAAGTGTCGACGACCACTGTGCAAGAAAAAAAGAAAAGAACCGAGAAGACATCCATAACTGGGCCAGAACTAATCCAAGAGACAATGGAAAAGTGGCCATCATTAAAGACAGACTCAAGGCTGCATAAGACCAGCAAAAGAGTTAGTCTGATCTTAAAAGGAGACCAATGGAATTCACATTGGGTGAAAAAGCTTATATAAGGGTCCCACTAATGAAAGAATCATTAGATTCAGTAAAGCTGAAAAAGTGAATCTTCGGTACGTAAGACCATTCTAAATTCTGGAGAGATTGGCACATTGACTTACAGAATAGTATTGCCACCAGATATATCAAAAGATTCACAATGTCTTCCACGACTCTCAGCTGAGGAAATACATCCCGAACCCAAGACATGTTATGGAAATTGAATCACTCATGATCAAAGTTGACTTTGAGGCAGAGCTGAAATATGAAGATGTCTCTACTCATATTGTGGACACCAAGGACCAAGTACTGAGACGACGTATCATTCCCTATGCCAAGGTGCAATGGTCAAACACACAGAATGAGAAAACTACTTCGGAGTTTGAAGAGAAAATGGACAAGCAATATCCCTACTTTTTCGAAAGTCAAGTCGACTCCAGTTTCGAGGACGAAACTTTTAATAAGGAGGGAGGGATGTGAGAACCCAAATTTTTGGGCATGTAATTAATTAAATATAGACGTGTATAAGAATTTATTTTCGAGTTATAATAAATTCGAAAATATAAATAATACATGGAAATCAAAATCCAGTGCAAGATACACAATAAATTAATGCTGGATATCCACATAATTGGAAGGAAATATTACATAAAAGGTAGATTTTCTCAACAAGGAAGCATATCAATATGTATGGAAGGAGCATCTCGATAATTATGGAATAATTATATCGTAATTTTGGAAAGAAAATCAATCGGTTTATGGTAAGATTTTCATCTCACCCCTATAAATAGGAGGACTCCCTCATTCAAATTTCACACCTCAATTTTCGAGTTTTTGCTCTCAAATTTCGAAATTTTCTCCCAAAAATTCTGCACGAGTCATCAAAATTCTTTCGAAGCTCAGAAATTCGTTTCTCTCACTCGGGTGCTCAGAATCCAATCTCCACCGTTCAGAATATGCTTCAATATGTTTCGAACAACATATCCAAATTTCAGCAAAATCCAACGGTTAGTTGTTTGTTTATGGCATTCGTAAGAAAACTGCTCAGATTCTAGGCGAGAACAGCATACCTACGGGTTTTCGTCAATAGCAGATTGAAAAGACTTCCAAACCCGATCTCCACCGTTCATAATTTAGTTGACATACTTGTGAACGTACTGTCAAATTTGAGCCCGATCCAACGGTTTAATAAGGCGCAATGAATTTTTCAAGATGGCTGATTTTCCGATAGA
>NC_133306.1:19398963-19409383 GCF_012295235.1 Primulina huaijiensis
ATGTCCATGGCAATCTCGGCCTCTTATGGGCTTGACTTTGCTCTGAGGCGGAATGGAAGGAATAGTTTCCCCTCAATGTTTTGCAATCTTCGGTGTTGTGATAACACACCTTATGGAGAGTCCAAAAACCTCTTTACTCAGATCGGGATAATTGATGGTCCGGGGCCAGATCCCTACTGCATTCCTGAACCTCTCTGTCTCGGGTAATCTTAAGAGGCACGTGGTGAGAGAAGTGTCCTGGATTATTCTTTCTCTGCCCTTTCTCCTCGGGCCTAGCTACCCGGTCTCCTCTTTCTTTTCTTCCAGCTTCCCTCTTCTGCTTCTGGGCTTCCTCCATGTTGATGTATTTTTCTGCCCGGGATAATAAGTCTTCGAAATCCCCGGGCACTTTTTTGGTCAACGACTTGAAAAATTCACCCTCCCTCAAGCCTTGTGTGAATGCCGTAGTTTTTGTTTCAGTAGCGCAAGTAGGTACATCCAAAGCCACTCTATTAAATCTTTTACTATAAGCCCTCAAACTTTCATCCAGGTTCTGTTTGACTTCAAAAAGACTAAAAGCGGTCTTCTTGTATTTCTTGCTGCTACTGAAGTGATGTAGGAACACCTTCTGGAAGTCTTTAAATGAAATAATACTCTGAGGGGACAGTCCCTCAAACCACCTTTGAGCTGAGTCCACCAAAGTGGTGAGGAACACTTTACACTTGATTCGATCTGTGTAACAGTGTAACATGGCCATGTTTTCAAACCTGGCTAGGTGCTCCTCAGGATCCGCATTGCCATCGTAATCTTTTACTTTGGCGGATTTGAAGTTCCCGGGAAGAGGTTCCGGAACAATGATATCGGTAAATGGGCAACCCTTAGCAGTAGCTCGAGAAATGCTACGACTCTCCAACTGCCCTTCCAGAACTTTCATGTTCTGTCTTAACTCCAACAACTCCTCAGCCACGGTAGGTGATTTGGATCCAGCACTAGACCCCTCATCCTCTCCTCTCACTTCCTCCTCCCTCAACTCTTGCTCTTGCTCCTGCTCGTTGATTTGCACATCTCCGGGTGGTGTAACTTGACGAGAAGTTTCTCTCCTGGCCACAGCCTTCTCCACCGCTTCGGAGATTATTCTTGCCAACTCCTCCGGGGTCATGGTAATAAGATTGGGTCCCGTGGGAGGAACACCCTCACCTTGCCCCGAAGTACGCGCATTATCCCCATGAGCCCGGGAATTTTCTTGGTTAGTTCTTCGAGTATGAGCCATATCAACGCCTTAATCTCAAGTTTCCCACAGACGGCGTCAATGATGTGACTTCGTTGAAATGGATGAGCCGGGTAAGGAGCTCCAACGGGTCAAATCAATAATTTATAGTTTTTNTCTGATGACTTAAAGGACACTCCAAGCCCAAGTTGTTCTGACAGATTAGACGTCCTGTATCAATCATACTCGAGTATGGTTCAATTCTCGAGGTGGCTCGGGCAATTGATTACCCGGGTACTTATATGAGAGCTCGGGCGATGATTGCGCGGGAGACCGGGCTGTTCGAAGAATTCTTGGGAAACATGTAGTGCTCAGGCTCTTGATAGTGTCCGGGTCGTCAACGACCCGGATTCTTATGGCAACGACCCGGATCCTTATGGGGGTATCATTAACGTATGTATATACTTCGGCCAATTTCTAGATTTTTTTTTTAAAAATCATTAGACGTTTAGGGTCGTTTCAATTTGGGAGCCTTTTTTCCTCTTCGAGTTCTTTCCAGAAACTTTAGGGCGAGTAAGGCTAGAGCATGTGGCATCTGGGGGTGGTTCTCTTATGCTAACTCCCTTCGGTATAGGAGCTATAAGAAAAATAGAAGATAACCCTTTTCTAGAGATGGTGGATGGGAGTGTTGTTGGTTTGGGGTCAGCTGGTTGGGGTTCTGTTGGCTTGAAGACCTAAATTAGAGGAGCGTTGTCCGTGAGATTTGTTGGGGAAAGACTGGTCTCGGAGGAAAGTTTAGCTATGGTGGCTGTCTTCTTTGACATTTTCAACTTGATGGTTTGAGCTACATTTTTGGCTGGAGGAGGAGTGGGAATAATAGTAGAGCCCTCATAGGCTGTCTTCTCATAATACCTCAAGAGGACCAAATTTTTTTTCTGTTCGCAGCTTCTTGGGATTCCCTCAATTCTTTATTCCTAGTGGCAAGAGTGTCAGCATGAAATTTGGGAGGCAGAGCAAGAGCATTCACTCTGTCCAATGTCTTAAATTTATTCCGTTCTTGGGAAGTAGAAAGAGGAACACCCGAAACTTCAAAATTTTGCTGAGTTGAAGAGTAAAACCAATAAACTTTTTCCACGATCATTTCCACTAGTATTTGGAACAGAACGGAAGACCAATTGGCTTTGATGTTAGCATAGATAATAGTCATCACCAAGAACTTCTCCTTGGTAATAGCATCGAAAGACTCGGCTTTAACCTACAGAGACTTGGAAACAATGTAATCAAGAACTTGAAAGTTTATCCTCAGTTCTTTCTTCTTGCATGAGGCAGTAAGGAGTTATCCTGAAATAGAAAATGCCTTCTTCATTTCATTTCAGAAATTTTAGATTTGGACACAGCAGAGAGATCACAGAGACCTTGAGGTGGAAGCTGAAACGATGAAGCAAACAAAGCCTCGTCAATAAGGACTCTCTTTTCATCCAGAGTGCAAGAGATTTGATTTTCGTAGGTCACAGAGGCTTTGGAAAAGAATTCTAGCAGAGTGTCATTGTAAATGATAGCAGGAGCGCTTAGAAAGTGTTGAAGTCCATAAGCCTCCAAAGATTTGAACATCCCTACAAAGACAGTGTCTTCAAAAGTAAATGTAGTCAAAGTTCAATTTGTTAACATTAATCTTGTAATCGGCCATTGCTTCTGCAAAAATTTGGATGAATCGAATTAAAATATTTCAAGAATGCAAAATATTACAGAGAGAATTTTGAATGCAAGAACACGGAGAATTGCAGAGAAATCAGTGAAGGTGAAATGAGGCGTTGGAAAACAATATTTACATCCAAATATGACAAAACAGAGACACGTGTCGACATATTTGTGGTTATTTTCAAAATTTAAATTTATTTTACGTTAATTAACAAATAAAAACAAAATGAATACATTTAAATTTAAAAAGAATAACCAATGATTGTCATTAAATTTTAATAAAGAAAAATTAATCAAGTTGTTCACATTATTTAATAACGTCTACTTGATAAAGAAGTGTAGAAGATCAACATACATCTAAATTCAGTAGACCCTTATGTTTTATCAGTGTGACAACCAACAAACGTTTAACATAATTGTATACTAAACAAAGTTACAAAATTCCCCATAAAATTATGCATGATTTCAGACAAAATTAAGATAAATCAATTAGTCCTAAAATATTACGAGAATATGAAAACTTAGCATCGAGTAATGGTTCGACGAAGATATCAGCAATCTGTTATTCAATAAATACATATTTCAATCTGATATATTTCTTCATAACGTGATATCTAATGAAGTGTTATATCAATGTTCTTGGTTGTTGAGTGCAACAATAGATTGTATGTGATTACACTTACACTTGTATTATCACAAAATTTAGGTGATTCATAGGTATCTATTCCATAATCTCTTAGTTGTTTTTGGATCCAGATAAGCTAAGAACGACAACTTCATGCATCCAAATATTCAGCTTATGTTTTTGATATAGCAATGGAATTTTGTTTCTTATTAAATTGTGAGAACAATTTATCATCAAAAAATTGGCAAGAACCGCATGTACTTTTCCTGTCAAGCTTACATCCTACATAGTCAGCATCTGATTATCCAATTAAATTAAATGTTGAATCTTTTGGATACCAAAAACTAACATTTGAGTTCCTTTAAGATACTTTAATATATGTTTTGCAACAATATGATGTGATTGCTTATGGTCAGATTGAAATTTTGCACAAATAAAAACAAAAACATAATATTAGGTATACTGGCCATTAGATAGAATAGCGAACCTATTAGACCTCGATATATTATTACTAAAATTCTCCAACCATCTTTGTCTAATTTAGTTGATGGACTCATTTGAGTTATTTCAACAGAGCATGTTTCCATAATATACTTTTCCAGTAATTCTTTGGTATAATTTACTTGATTTATGAAAATCCCAAATTCAATTTGTTTGACTTGCAATTCTAGTAAGAATGTCAATTCTCTCGTTATAACTAGGAAAGTTTCTCATACAAGCACAAGGTAATAGATTCAAAAATAATATCATCCACATAGATTTGTACAAGTAATATATTCTCATTTTTTCATAAATTTAAACAATGTTTTTATCAACAGAGTCTATAGTAAATTCAGGATCAATTAGAACTAAGATTGTGTATCATAACATGTCCTAGGTGCTTCTTTCAATCCTTACAAGTCTTTGTTCATTTTGAATACATCATAGGCAATGTAAGATCAAGAAAACCAGAAGATTGTTCAACATATACTTGTTCTTTTAACAATCCATTTAAGAATGTACTCTTAACATCCATTTGAAACACCTTAAAGTTCTTAAAGGAAACATAGACAAGAAAATTTTTAATGGCTTCTAGTCTAGTAACATGAGCAAAAGTTTTATCAAATTCTGTTCATTTCTCTTGTTTAAATCCTTGTACTACTAATCTTGCTTTATTTCTTATTGCTAATTCATCTTCATTTAGTTTATTTCTGTAAATCCATCTGGTTTCTATAACAGGTTGATGGTTAGGTATAGGTACTAAGTTCCAAATTTTGTTTATATCAAACTGATTTAACTTTTCTTGCATAACTTTTATCCAACTAGGATCAGTAAAGGCTTCATCTTTCTTTTTTGTTTTAAGTTGAAATATTGAAACATCATATATTCAAATCATTATTTTGCCTTCTATTTCTAAGAGGAGCTGAAGGATTACCTATTATAGGTGAAGGGGGCGAGTTTATTACACCTAGCAGGAGGATCAAAGCTATCCTCTGTTGATTGCATATCAACATCAATTTGTACTGGAAGTTCATTATGAGGTTCTTGGTCGATATGATTCTCATTCACATTGTTGTGATATCTGCTGATTTTCTCTTCTGGTTATAGATTAGGTACTTCGGGTTTAGAGAATTGAAAAGATCTTGTTGACACAATCACTTCATTGTTACTGTCTTCTTTATCTAAATGAATGTTTTTCATTCTATTACTTCGGTCCTTTAGTCTTGATTGTTCGGGAATACCATTTTATTCATTAAAAAACACATTAACTGATTCCTCAAAATTTTCTATTATTAAACACTCTAAAGGCTTTACTAACAACAGAATATCCTAAAAGAATAATGCTAAAGGTACAACCAAAATATCATACAACAATATTTTCGACAATTATATCGTGATATTTTGTTATTATATCGTGATACTTTACTATTATTTCATCAGATTTTGTATTGAATTTATTGTGAGATTTTGATAAATGAAATTTTTGTATTGAATTTTTTGTGTTGTAAGAATTGTTGTATAAATTTGGTTGTACAAATACATTACTCATCCTAGAAACAATCCGAAATCAGATATAACATCGAAAGAAAATAGATCAGACTTTTCATTATTATGAATAAAACACTTACATCCAAACACATGAAATAGGAAATATCAAGTTTCACATTATTCCAGATTTCATAAGGAGTTTTACCGTATTTATTGTTTACCATTGTTCTATTTTGATTATAACATGTTATGTTTACTGCTTCTACCCATAAACGTTGAGAAATATTTGAATCAACTAACATTGTTCTTGCAGCTTTTTTTAAAGTTCTATTTCTCATTTCCGCGACATTATTTTGTTGTGGAGTCCTAGCTAGTAGCAGGGTACTCATGACTGATTCCATATTCATTTAAATAGAGCTCAAGAATTTTGTTAGTAAATTTAATACGAAGATCACTTTGAATTGTATTTTTCATGCAAGATTTTTCATTTTGAGAACGTTTTATAAACTTAATCAGTTGAGCACTTGTTTAATATTTGTTGCTTAGAAAAACGACCCAAACCATGTGCATCAATTATAAGCATCTAGAAGATGACTTATTTATCTTGTTTCTAAAATTATATCTCATTTGTTTTCCTAGTTGACATGCATCATAAACTCTATTTTTCACATATTTTAGTTTTGGTATACAAGTAACCAAGTCTTATTTTCTCAGATTATTAATAAATTTAAAATTCAGATGATTTAATCTTTTATGCCATAGCTAGTGTTTGACATCATTAGAAGCAATAAATCATGTAGGATTGGCATGTTGACCATGTTTCCAATAATTTTTATATTTATTACCATTTATTGTTGTAACTAGTAATGTGTTGTTATAAACATATCATTAATTGTGCATGTGTGTTAGTGAAACTCTATTGAATATTTATTATCAAATAATTGACTAATAATAATCAGATTATAACCATTCTTTATACCAATAACACATCTTTAATGACAATGTTACTATGAATAATCTTAATCTTACCCAAGGTCTTACCCTTCGAGTTATCTCCAAAATTATTTTTGGTCAACTGTACTCAGTAACTTCTGAAAGTAGCTTGACATGTCATGTGCCTTGAACATTCATTTTTTAAGTACCAAATAGAAATATTGACATCAACATCGACCTTGGTTTCCTGCATAAACATATGTTATTAACTAGTACCCAATCTATTTGGCTCCTAAGCGGATTAGTTCTTTTGGAACCCACATTTGTACTTGCCTAACAGACCATGCACAACGTGTGTCCAATAAGGTTTTTGTAATAGGGGATCAAAACTAATTTCTATCGCAATGCACCCTATCATGTTGTTCCAACATGTTTTTATTGTCATCCATGCTATATCTCTTCTGAACATATCGGCTTTTCTGGAATTGGTGATGTCTAGCCTTCATCAAGATATGTTTTACTGAGATTGATCCTCTGCTGGATCCAGTCAGTTGGGAAAATTTTCTCTCGAGATGGACATAAACAAGTCCAAAATGACTTTCTTTGTTCGTCTGATTTATTGACTTTTCAAATTAAATTTCAGGTTCCTTATGGTAATAAATCACACTGAATCTTTTAAAGTGATGTGTTTTCCTTTGCATGTGTTCAAATGCAATTGAATACTGGTTTCATAAGATGTGATGTCATTGTTACTAAAGCCAACCAGTCTTGTCTCTAGATTGTTTTTGTAATTGTTGCATCTTTTTCAAAGAAATAGAAGACTTGTTCCTCGCATTTACCAGCAATCATTTTTTTCTATCCCTTTTGAACTTCTGGTCACCCTTTTTTTAATATTCTATGTTTCTTTGAACCATCATTCTTTGTATTAAGACACTCAGCAATAAAGTTTCCTTTCTTTCCACAATTGAAACAAGCCATATCATTTTCAGATAAAACCTACTTGTAGCTTTTGTTCTGATTCTGAAATTATCTTTGATTTTTCTTCATAAATCTTCCAAATTTCTTCACCAACAAAAACGTTCCATAATTGTTGATTTGTTCAGTGGCCTTCTCAAGAACTAGTTCAACATTTGCTGTCAATCTTTTTGTTGGCTGGCTGGAGGAGGATTCTTCCTCAGTTCTTGTTGCTAACTCAAACTCAAATTATAAATTGGTCGTACTCGGAGCGTAACATAAATAGTACTAAATGCCACATGTCTTTTTTCTGTTTTCCAACATAGAATGCGGCAACTAATGTCTAGATTAATGATATGGAACGATCACAATAAATTTGTCTATATGCTCAAAACATCATCTGAATCATATGATTTGTTGATTATTGAGTCTGGCCAAATAAGAAAATGTTTAGGGTTCAACCGAGACAAAGGTTAAATAGGACCAAAAAATATTGAGGTCTTCTGAATAATCGCATCATTTACTTGTTTGCTAAGTTCTAATACTTAAGTATTTTTCTGTTAGCTACATTGCACTTATGTATAGAGTTTGTAAATTTATTTAATTTAAATATATTTATAAAAAGATCAAGAATGACAAAAGAAAAGTTTGATTAAAATCATACTCACGTGCTCCTTTTCTTTGAGTTGTTCTGTCTACACGTCTATAGGACATTTTAGCAGAAAAGTCTTATAGTTGAGTCATGTCATGTATAATGCTTGGGCCATCGTATTTTATATTTATAAATATATTAACTAAAATTTTACAAACATACAATTTCTATTTTGTATGGTAAGAAAAAAAATTATTTTATAGTTAGAGAAAAATCGGAAAAAGATAGAGAAATGTAAAAAATTACTAATAAACTCATACCAACAAATTTAACTAATACATATTATGAAAGATAAAATTGTAAAAAAAAAAAAAAATTTTGTGTCACATTGACCGAAGCTAGTTTGTATAATGTGCTAAGATTAATAATATAGTAAGTACTAAAAATGTTTACACTTGTGTTCTGTCATTTCATTCATATGATATAATAAATATGTAATGATGATTTTTTTTAATAAAAACTTATATATTTTATGATATCTATTTAAATTGAAAATACTTTATTCATCATTTGAGACCTTTGTTTATAGAGCATATTTACAGAGTTTGAATAGTTGATAAAATGATAAAACTAAATCTTATCTAAATAATCATGTACAATACTTTATCTATAACACTCTCTCTTAGATGATTATCGACTCAACAAATTATTTCTAAGAGATGTTGGGGCTCCAATGTTGTCTCGTTAAAACCTTGTCAGTAAAACCCAATGAAAAAAACCTGAACGAAGGAAAAAGAGTACAACAATAGATACCCCTGGATCTCAATCATCTAAGATCCTTCAACTGATGCATCCATATCCTTTGCACAAATTTCTTGAATGTTGAAGTTGGCAATTCCTTTGTGAATAAATCGGCTACATTGTCACTTGAGAGAATTTGACGAACGTCAATATCACCATTGTCTTGAAGCTCATGTATATAGAAGAACTTTGGTGAAATATGTTTTGTTCTATCACCTTTGATATAGTCTCTTTTTAATTGTGCAATGCAAGCTGCATTATCTTCGAATATTACTGTCGGGCTATCTTTGGTTGTTGGCAACCCACACGATTCTTGAATATGTTGTGTCATGGATCTCAACCACACACACTCTCGACTTGCTTCATGTATTGCAATGATCTCAGAGTGATTTGAAGACGTCGCTGTTAAGGATTGCTTCACCGACTTCCATGATATAACAATGTCTCCTCGTGTAAACACATAACCTGTCTGTGATTTAGCTTTATGTGGATCAGAAAGATATCATGCATCTGCATATCCAACTAAAGAAGACTTTGATTTTGTCGAATAAAATAATCACATATCAGTTGTACCACGAAAGTAACGAAATATGTGTTTTACACCATTCCAATGTCTTCGGGTTGGACATGAGTTATATCTTGCTAAAGGATTAACAGAAAATGCTATATCTGGGCGAGTACAATTTGCGAGATAATAACACCCCAATCGCACTTAGATATGGTACTTCTGGACCAATGATTTTTTCTCCATTTTTAAATGGTCGAAAAGGATCTTTGTTAGCATCAAGTGATCGAACAAACATTGGTGATGCTAATGGGTGTGCCTTGTCCATGTAAAAGCGCTTCAATATTTTTTCTGTATATGATGATTGATGAACAAATATTCCCTTTTGTAAATGTTCAATTTGAAATCTGAGACAAAATTTTGTCTGTCCTAAATCTTTCATCTCAAACTCATTTTTCAAGTAATTGGCAGTTTTAGTAAGCTCTTCTGGAGTGCCAATAAAATTTAGATCATCAACATATACTTTCACAATTGCAAAACCCTATCTGATGAGTTTTCACTTAACTTCATATTCACGAATATCATTATCTTTATTCTTCTCAAGCTCTTGGGTGAATGCGAAGAATTTAGGAGTAATATGTTTAGTTATGTCGTTTTTTATGTATCCTTCTTTCATTTGAGTAACACATTAAACATATATTCGTTGTTTAGTTAGTGTCACAATGAAACGTCCTGCCCTTTCTTATTGCTTTAAAAGTACTAGAATTTTTTTTTTTTTTAACCTCACATAGCATTCAGCCGAACCATAAAATTTCATAAAATATTTTTGACATCATTTTAAAATAAACAACCAACTAACATTTTTCTAAATCTAAAAATAACATTTGAAAAGTATAGCCCATACTATAGCCTCTCAAAAACCACTCATAATCATGATAAAAGTCATAAAATCTTTTAACATAAATCATAACATATATGCGGAAACTAGAGTCGGTCCTTGGGTCATGTGCACCTCCAGTCCAGTCGGATCAACCATCAAGACCTCCATTAGCATTATCATGATAACCTGCATCCATCACACCTAGTGAGTCTAAAGACTCAACACACCATAATCTTTATAACAAATAATACATATAAAACCACATGCAACAGTGAAAA
>NC_133306.1:19410522-19410775 GCF_012295235.1 Primulina huaijiensis
TCAAAAACTCATTATTTTGATCTCAAATTTTAAACATAACATTTTTAGTATTTATTCTACCCTTCCAAGTCATGAGCCACCCCCGTGGACCCTTGGATCTATTTTTCCTTCTTAAATTTTCGTTTTTGACCCTTCGACGAACACACCGAGCCATCTCCTAATTTACCCGAGCCACGCCCGAGCCACCTTGAGCCAAAACTTACCCAATCCATCTAGGGACCCTACTGTGCAAGCCCAGCCCGTAAAACAAGCC
>NC_133306.1:19411597-19555661 GCF_012295235.1 Primulina huaijiensis
TTTTTTTTTATATACTAATTACTCCACTAACTAGGCTTTAGGCCTTTTAAGCTTCAAATTAAGCCCATTAGTGTTTGATTAGGATTTAATTAAAACATTAAAAAGGTTTTTCTTTAATTGAATATGTGAATTTATTAGCCGGGTTGCTAAAACGTTCGTATTTTTTTTGAAAAACCAACACCGATAAAATTTACGTCCCGGCGTATAAAATCACCTCAAAACCCCATATTTTTAAAAATAAGAAAAAGCATAACCCATATTTTAAATAAATAATTAAAAACAATTATTTAATAAAATCATTTTCTATTTTTCAGCCCTCGGTCTCAGTTCCTCGATCGCAACTCGAATATCCTTAAAAAAAATACATTTTAATGCAACAATGTAGAAAAATATATTTTAAACATGCAATCATGCACAACATAATTAATTAATGCAATTAAAATAATTAATTAAAATACAAGGAATTTAATAACTTGCGTGCATGTGGTTTACGTGAACCTTAAAATTTCTGGGGCGTTACACACAAGCTTCTTGTCGAATGATAATTCGCATGAGATTTGGATATGTTCGGTCATTGATTTTAGCCACACACATTCGCTGTTTAATTCCGTTTCAGTGTCTCTTTGTAGGATATGAGTTAAATCTACCAATAAATTTACAGCAAAAGATATATTAGGTCTTGTACAATTTGCAAGATACATAAGGGCACTAATAACACTTAGATATGGTACTTCTGGATCAAGAATAACTCCGTCATCTTCACATGGACGGAATGTATCTTTTTCTATGTTTAATGATCTAACAACCATTGGAGTACTTAAATGATTTGATTTATCCATATTAGAACGTTTAAGGACATTTTCCGTATAATTTAACTGGTGAACGAATATTCCACATTCTTTTTGTTCAATTTGCAAACCCAGACAATACTTTGTTTTTACAAGGTCCTTCATTTCAAATTCTTCCTTCAAGTACAACACAACTTTTTGAATTTCCTTATTCGTTCCAATGATGTTTAAATTATCGACATATACATCAATAATTACGCATTCGGATGTTGTTTTCTTAATGAAAACGCAAGGACATATTGAATTGTTTACATATCTCTTTTTCATTAAGTGTTCACTTAGCCGATTATACCACATTCGACCGGATTGATTTAACTCATATAATGATCTTTGCAATTTCACAGAATAACATTCTTTAGGTTTTGAGCATTGTGCTTCAGACATCTTAAATCCTTCGGAGATACACACACACACACACACACACACTATCTAGTGATCCGTATAAGTAAGTCGTGACAACATCCATAAGACGCATTTCTAAATTTTCAGATACCGCCAAACTAATCAAATACCGAAATGTAATTGCATCCATAACATGAGAATATGTTTATTCATAATCAATTCCAGGTCTTCGAGAAAAACATTGAGCAACAAGTCGAGCTTTATATCTTACTATTTCAATTTTCTCATTTCTCTTTCGAATAAAAACGCATTTGTATTCAACAGGTTTTACACTTTCAGGTGTAAAGACTATATGTCCAAAAATGTTACGTTTATTTAGCGAATCCAATTCAACCTGGATGGAGTCTTTTCATTTTATCCAGTCATGATGATTTTTACATTCACCAAAATATTTTGGTTCATGATCTTCATTGTCATTTATGATGTCAATTGCCACATTGTAAGAAAATATCTCATCAATTTCTTTTATATCTTTCATCAAGATGTCGACGCAAAAATATCATAACTTTTGCTTTTTCTTGTGATGATGAGATACTATTTTCTTTAATGGTCTCCCTTAGACCCAATGACTCAAGATGCATTTCTACATCGAGAGTCCATGTCATATAAATTTTTCCCGTAATGTCGAGTGCAATAAATTCGAGCTTTATCAAATTTGACATGGTGGTACTATAAAAATAACAATGCATTTTATTAGTTAAGTTCCAAATATATTAATATGACAGTAAAAAGTAACATATAAATTATAAGTACAAGCATTCTTAAAAATAAAGAAAAAACGAGAGGCACATATTCTCCGATAAATACAAGACTAGTGAGTATAATAACCAAAATAATTATACAAAATAACCTTGAAAGAACCATATTTTTCTTTTTCGAAAATTTTGATGAATAAAATTTTAGGGAGTAAGAGTAAGTGTGGAGTGATTGAATGTATTTGTAAAATCATATTTATAAGGTAAAAACTAGCCGTTTATGACGTTAAAAAATCTTTAAAAAATAAATGTATGTATATGTAAATTTTATGCTAATAATATGATTTATATAATGTTAATCATGTTTAAATAATTATGTATATCACATCACAATATTATAATGAGGTGTCAAAGACTCTTTTTATATAATACTGTGACATTATACAAATATATATATAATTATTATATAACACAATAAAAATATATAAATTGTGAAATAATCACATCACGTTATTATAATGAGGTGTCATAGAATACTTTTATATAATAACATGATATTATTCAAATATATTTATACAATAAATAAACAGTAACACAATAAAATTATATAAGCGGTGTAATAATATAATCACATCACGTTATTATAATGAAGTGTCATAAACTCATTTTATATAATAACGTGATATTATATATTAAATATATATACAATAAAAATAAATAAATAGTAAAATAAATATTCTTACTTTTGAATATTATTAGATTTTTCTTGTGTTTGGAGCTTGGAAAAATATGGAGAACCGAATTTTCGAGTATCGTGCTGATAACGTGTTAATAATAAAAATTTACGGTAAAAAAGTAAAAATCTCAAACTCACAAAATATATTAAACTACAAACTTTATAAAAATTTTGTCTACTTAATTGTATTTTTCTTCACATGAGAGACCTATTTATATAATTTATTTGGAAATAATCCAAAAATAATTACATTATTACACATTAATTTTCAATATTTACAACTCTTATTTTCAACATTCAATCTCTTTTTCAACAAATTCATGAAAGTCCACGAACACTCTTCAATTTTATTAGGATTTCAAATCCCATCAAACCAATTCCGTTTCGAAATCCACTCATTTCTAACACTTCAAATGACATACTAATTTTAAATCCCACCCAATCTCATTTTCTTTTATTCCAAACACATAGATATGCTAATGAAAACCAAAGCATAAAATATATTTTAAAGGCTTTTCAAAAATAAAAATAAAAAATAAATTGTGTTTTAATAAAATTTTGTAGTTTTAAAAACAATACTGTAATCACTTTAACACTGTTTTTTCATGAATTTACCATAACTATTACAATTTNATATATTTTTTTTTATAAATATAAATCGAATGAACCAGAAAAGACTTTCTGTATTTTATTATAATACTCAAAAGCTTCGAAAAGGGTGCACAAGTACCGGTAACGGGGAAAAATTATTTTTTATGTATTTTATATGCAAAGACCTATGGCTTTATAATTTAATAACAATAATATTATTTAATTCATAAAATATATATTATGAAAATTTATCAGACTTGCAAAATAGAGGCTTGGTGGTGTTTCCTTAAGACGAGCATTTGAAGATTAATACAGTCTACTCTCGAAAGAGAGAGAGAATAGAATGCGGGTCTAATTTCTAACTCCTCTGCATTTATAATTCGTTCCATATTTAAAATTGATTTTTCCAGAGGTAAATTGAGCTATCAGGTTTTATGGCTTCTGGGTTTTTTTTTCTTTATATACAGCGAGTGTTGGAGCGCAGTGACTGGCATGCAGACCAAAATCTCAGAGTAAAAGTTTGCTCTTTTCTGGGAATCTTTTAATCCTTCTGGTTGGTAAGTTTCTATGTTTGATTTTTCTCAATTTTTTCCAGTTCTCGTGCATTTTATGGGATTTGATCTGCCTCTAATTATTGGGAGAATTGATGTTTTTCCCCCTGCAGTTTTTGATTGATGCGCTTGTTAATTTGATGAGTTGCTGTTTTAGTTTGTATTAGATTCAATGGTGCATTTCATGCAAAGCTTTGGGTGTAGGAGTTTGTTTTGCTGCTTTGATTAAGGGTTTTTTTTTAATTTTTTTTTTTTTTAAATTGTTGATTTCTTGATGGAGTTAATTTTAGGTTGTGGGTGTAGAAGAAAGGGGAGAAGGGGAAGAGTGTGAGGCTACTAAATAGTGGTTGAGAGAATGGGATCTCAAGGGGGTGGTGGTAGTAGCAGCAGCAATGGGGGAACCCCTGACCTTCAAGTTCAAAATCCGGACTCGAAATCCAACCCCTTGCTTAGCCAAGGGTCCCTGTACAATCTCACTCTTGATGAGGTGCAGAATCAATTGGGCGATCTGGGGAAACCTTTAATTAGCATGAATATTGATGAGCTTTTGAAGACCGTGTGGACAGTTGAGGCTAATAATAATCACGCTATAGGAGGCATTGATTATGGGCCACCTGGGCAGCAGCCTGAGTGTGGCTCGTCTTTGAACCGCCAGTCAAGCCTCACATTGTCCAGGGATCTGAGTAGAAAGACTGTTGATGAGGTGTGGCATGATATCCAGCAAGGACAGAGAAGGAGTAGTCTGGATCGAAAAAGGACTCTCGGTGAAATGACTTTGGAGGATTTCTTGGTTAAGGCAGGAGTAGTTGTTGAATCATCTGCAGGGAAAAATAATTCAGGCCCGGTTTTTGGAGGAGTTGATGCGATTGGATTACCCCCACAAGCCCAATGGATGAATTATCAGATCCCATCTATTCCTATGCAGCAGATTCCTGCTTTCATGCGGAGCCAATCCGTTCAACGAACTGTTGCTCATGGTGGAAATCAGATAATGGATGCTGCATATCCGGAAACTCAAATAACCATGCCTTCGTCCCCACGGTTGGATACTTTGTCGGATACTCAGACTCCTGGACGAAAAAGGGTTGCACCTGGTGATTTTGTTGAAAAGAGCGTTGAGAGGAGACAAAAGAGGATGATCAAGAACAGGGAATCAGCTGCTCGATCACGAGCTAGGAAGCAGGTGTGTTTTTCACGCAAAAACTATCTGACCCCTTTTTTGTTGATTCTTCTTGTTGGCTATAGACACACGCTATCAACTTTTTTATGTGCACTGTGCAGGCTTACACCCATGAGCTGGAGAACAAGGTTTCACGTCTTGAGGAGGAGAATGAACGTCTCAAGAGACAAAAGGTTGCCTTTTTATCTCTATTCCCATTATTTTCACCTACTTCTATAAATATTTTAGCATTTCATTGCAATTCCTTCTAATTAGAACACATGGATATACAGTATCTACATAAATATTAAACATCTAACTTCATTTATGAAGATGATAATGAGACATGCTACAGTGAGATGCTAAAACATTTAAGCAATTTCCCCATATAGATGTTTTAACTTTTTCAAATTTTATTTGATTAGGAAATTTAAAATAACAGCCTAGTGCTTACTGTCTGGGCCTCCGGCTTCATTCCTTTCTTATTAACTAAGCCAGAAATGAGAAAATTGACTTTTCCCCAATTACAATGAGATTTTGATTAAGAACCTGATTCAGATGTCAAGGAATATGCTTACTATGTGGAGAGCCAGTAAGAACCATCAATTTCAAACTGTTAGTAGAATTTCATCATTGAAGTGTGCATCGATGTTACGAGGAAAAAATAGGAAATGTATGTCAACTTCCGAAACTATCAGGCATGCTATTTAGGTTCTATTAGCATGAATCTGACGGCGTTTAGTTTATTCCTTCTTCTAGAGCTATGCCTTGAGCGACTAGGAGTCCTGTTGAGCTTCATCATCTTATCAGACTATAATGTAACTGAAACCAATTTGTATCATAATTCGGTGGAATCTTTTTAGATCTGCATTAACCGTTTCCATGCATAAAATATTTGGCAAAATAATATAACAGTATTCTTGCTCAAAAATTTGTCGTTGTGTTAGTTGGAAGAGAATCCACAGGGTTTTGATTTAAATTTCTCTTTTAAGATGTCAGTTATGCTATGAATTGCTCCACTATTGGTTTTTGCCTTTCCAGGTTGGGTGAAAGTGGGATGGGAGTGGCGATGAGAGTGAAGGGTGCATAACCTTTTCTTTGAAAAAATGGCAGTGGGGACATCTAAGTGGAGGGGTGCCATATTCTTTGAATCCATCATTCCTGTTTCCTAATGGGGTGGGAGGGAAGATGGAATGAATGCTCGAAAACGTGCAAACCTGACCAACAAAATGTTGTAGTTATTACAATTTTTGGACCATATCTTGTCGTTTTCCATGCTTTTACTTCCCCTTTTCCCTTACTGTCATCCCCTTGTTCCAAATGAATGAAACAAACCTCTTTTCTATCAAGAAAATTCTTGCAGACTGGGTTCTTCATCAGTAGATAAACGATAATTTGTGTGAATAGCTCCAATTTCGTGTCCCAGTTAGCTGGTATGCAGCAACTTCAGCAAACTGAGCCTTTCGTTATTTGTCATACCAGTTTTGATCTTTTTGAGCTAGGAGTTTCAGTTTCCTCATCTGTTGGTCACTGTGCCTAGCTTTTCTGTCTTATTTACTTGAGTTGAGCGCAAAATTATCTTTGGAAGGAAGAGGATACTAACTCTTTCACTATGCAATATAATTGCTACAAGATCTGGCATTTTTCGCTATTAAAAGTTTTTGCAGATAATGGTGATGTATCACAATTATTTTAAATCAAACAACACAACAGCAGATACTCTCGATCTCGTAGCAATTTCATAGTGAAGGAGGAAGTATCTTTGTACTTCCCAAGCTACTAAAATTTTAGTAAATAATATTGATGCAACTGAGCTATTTTAAGCCGAACAACACAGCTGAGTCAAGATTGTTGCTAGACCAGACAATCCCCACCAGCAATTGTTACAACTTACAACTAGAAATCAAACCAATAACTCTTGACTTTTGTTCTTATGTTTGGACAAAGTGCTTGTCGGCTATCAAACCTGCAATACAATCTAAGAATGCCGCTGCTTCTCTAGTCAGCCAAAAAAATTTGTGGGCGGTGACCGGTGTTCTTGTCACCAGTTGCCTAGTAAAGGCTAAGGACTCTTCCTGGCTAGCAAGGCATACATTCTTGTTTAATTGTTCTCTGATTTCACTAATATTCACTTGATGCACACCTTTTATCAATTGCTACAACTATACTTGCAGGAATGGGAGAAGGTGTTGCCTAGCATGCCACCACCTGAGCCGAAGTATCAGCTTCGGAGAACGAGTTCTGCTCCTATATGAGGGTTGTGTAGATTCATCGTGTTCTGCTGTTGTTTTTACTTAGTAGTATTTGTTTCTATTGTCTTTGGTGCTTGCGGTATGCAGGATCTTGTCCAGACGACAGCCTCAGGTTGTAATCTTCCAGTTTTTCTATGTGTGAACATCCTTCAGACTCCTTGTAGCGTTACGAGCCTCGTTTCTGTATGTACATTATTGTCATAGATATATTGTGTTCAACTTAGTAAGTCATCAGCTCAAATGTATTCTCAACACCATGTTATCTGGTAAGCTCTACTCATTTAGGTAGTATTTGGCTCTTTCCATGAATTTTGATGTCTAGTTGATTTTTTCACCTGCAAGGATTGGTCGAATATTTGGTACTTTCGAAAAGTATTTTATACCTTTAAATTAAGTTGGAAATGAGACGTATGTTGGGTGATGATGGTATGTCATTTCAATTTGTATTTGTATCATAATAATATTTGGATATTTGTATCAATTAAAGTTATGAATTGTAATATAATTGTTTTATAAGGAAATGTAAAGATGGGATAAAAATATTTTTTTCTATTAATTATTTTTGTAATGAGTACATTTGTTTATATTTTCTTGAAATGAAAATATTAATGGATTGGTTGTGCGAGTCAATGTGGAATTTGAAGCCACAACATCGGATCTTTAAAGATTGTTTTCACTCAATATTTTGATAATTAAATATAATTAATCCTTGCAAAAGGGATTGATGTAAGTCGCTCCAACACAGAAATAAGATTGTACAAAAAAAAAAAAAAAAGATACTTTTTTAGAAAGAGAGAGGATGTAAACACCTTTGTTTAACGAAGTCAAAAAAATTATGGCCTTTAGATTTGCCTCTGCATCTCTTCAAGAAGTTAAAGATTTCTTCTCCAATAATATTTACATAGAAATTTATATGAGACCACATCATATATCAATTTTGTAAGGCGAATTTTCTATACAACTTGACCTATAAAAAAAAGTATTATTTTTGTGCTAAATTTTGTGTTACATTTCATTCTAAGTATGAACTAGGCCAACCCGTCTCATGGATAAGTGAGACCGTCTCACAGAAAACGTATTCTTATAATTTATTCTAACATGGACACTTGCTCCTTGCATTTCACAGTGAACAAGATGTTATTCTTGAGTTATTATACGAAAACGTGAATTCTGCATTTTACGGTGAACAAGATGATATTTTTGAGGTATTGTACCCAAAGGTGTATCTAAAGATAAGTATTTATCCTTACACATGAGATTCATACCTGTGCAATAAACCCACATATCTGTTCTATTATACCTATTAAAGTGTAAATAAATGATACGTTTTCCAATTATGAAAAGACCACATGACCTTTCATCCATATTAAACTTGAAAATACTAAAGATGATACTAAATGATATATTTGTAAAATTTCTAAATTGATAAGGAAATACATGTAAATTTAATCTTATCTTTCTATATGGTTTTTTTTTTAAAATTAATTTTTAAAAAAATTTAATTTAAAAAATAAGATAGACGGTGGGATTTTGTAAAACTAAAGCTAAACGTCACCATCATTGACGGATGTTGCAATAAATTTTACAGCGTCTATCACTAATAACAGCAGACGCTGCAGCTGCAAAATTGCAGTGCAGCTGCAACATTTTGGCAGCGGACACTGCTTTTTTAATTATTATTGTTATTGAATTTGGACACATATCTTATCTTGTTAGTAAAATAAGAAGAATAAATGCAAAAAATAAGAGTTGAAACTCAAGTTCAATAATTTGAAAAATAGATCAATTTAAATTGTGAGTTCATTAGCCAGTTTTTTTTTAAATTCTTTATTTGTAAAATATTAATTAATTTATTTTAAAAAATTGTACTTATTTTTGTTTTATAAAAAATTTTATATAAATATTTGTAAGCTTAGTTTTCGAAAAAAAATTTATAAACGTAGCTTTCTACTTATTTTTTATTTTATTATTACTAGCAATATGATTAATAAAAATTTTTGAATTTGTACTTTTTTTATTTTTTAGACAAAATATTTTATTTATTTAAATATACATTGATTTAGTTTTTTTAAAAAAAATAAAAGAAGTGGATGTATGTCGATTTACTTATTTTTTATTTTAAATTAATGAATTTTAGCTCCAGCTTTCCTTTTTTGTATCTTCATTAATTTGAAAGATAAATTACTTTTATTTTTTCGTAGGAAGAAATTTTTGAATATGTGCACGATTTCCAAAAGATAAAACTCTTCATCTTCATCTTCAAGATCCTCTACTAGGCTTCACCCATAATAGAAAAAATGTGAACTCTACACTTTTCACTCCTCACCCTCCTCACCTCAAGCTCCTCATCTTCAAGATCATCTACTATGCTTCAGTCATAGTATGTCAACTCACTCTCTACATTTCAAGCTCTTCACCTCAAGTTCTATTAGACTCCAACCTTAGTAGGAAAATTATGAATTGTATGAACCCTCACCCTCCGTACATCAAGTTCTCTACTCTCACCACCTCAAGCTAATCAACTAGGCTCCAACATTCACCCTCACCATCTCAAGCTCCTCTACTTGGCTTCAGCTTTAATAGGTAAAATTTAATTTTCAGTTTTTCCAACTCTTCTCTTCTACTAGGCTCAGCCCAATTAGGTAAAATTTAATTTCTTCTCCTCTACTAGGTGTAGCCCAAGTAGGTAAATTTTAATTTTACTTCTCCCCAACTCTTCTCAACTACTAGGCGTATTCCAAGTAGGTAAAATTTAATTTTCAATCTCATCTCTTCTCCTCTACTAGGCATAGCCCAAGTAGATAAAATTTAATTTTCAATCTTCTCAACTCTTCTCATCTACTAGGCATATCCCAATTAAGTAAAATTTAATTTTCGATCTCCTCAACTCTTCTCATTTACTAGGTATCGCCCAAGTGGGAAAAATTTAATTTCCCTTCCCCTTAACTCTTCTCCTCTACTAGGCGTAGCCTAACTAGATAAAATTTAATTTTCAATTTCCCTACATCTTCGCCTCTACTAGGCATAGCGCAAGTTGGTAAATTTAATTTTCAGTTTCCTCAACTCTTCTCCTCCACTAGACATAGTCCGAGTAGGTAAAATTTAATTTTCCTTCTTCCCAACTATTATCCTCTAGTAGGCATTGCCCAAGTAGGTAAAATTTAATTTTAAATCTCTCCAACTCTTCTCCTCTACTATACGTAGCCCGAATAGGTAAAATTTAATTTTCAATTCCCTCAACTCTTCTCCTCTACTAGGCGTAGCCCGAGTCGGTAAAATTTAATTTTCCTTATCCCCACTTTTCTCCTCTACTGGACATAGTCTAAGTAGGTAAAATTTAATTTTCAATCTCCCCACCTCTTCCTCTACTAGGCATAGCCCGAGTAGGTAAAATTTAATTTTCAATCTCCTCAACTCTTCTCTTCTACTAGGCATAGCCCGAGTAGGAGTAGCCCAAGTAGGTAAAATTTAATTTTCCTTCTCTCCAACTCTTCTCGTCTACTAGCGTAGCCCGAGTAAGTAAAATTTAATTTTCAATCTTCCTACCTCTTCTCCTCTACTAGTCATAGTCCGAGTAGTTAAAATTTAATTTTCAATTTCCCCACCTCTTCTCCTCTACTAGGCATAGCCCAAGTAGATAAAATTTAATTTTCCTTCTCCCCAACTTTTCTCCTCTACTAGACGTAACCCGAGTAGGTAAATTTTAATTTTCAATCTTACCAACTCGTCTCTTCTACTAGGCTTAACCCAAGTAGGTAAATTTAATTTTCAATCTCCCAAACTTTTCTCATCCACTAGGCATATCTCGAGTAGGTAAAATTTGATTTTCAATCCCCCCAACTCTTCTCCTCTACTAGGCGTAGCCCAAGTAGGTAAAATATAATTTTCCTTCTCCCCAACTCTTTTCCTATACTGGGCGTAGCCTAAGTAGGTAAACTTAAATTTTCAATCTCCCCACCTCTTCTCCTCTACTAGGCATAGCTCGAGTAGGTAAAATTTAATTTTCAATCTCTTCAACTATTCTCCTCTATTAGGCATAGCCCGAGTAGATAAAAGTTAATTTTTAATCCCCCCAACTCTTCTCCTCGCCCATGTAGGTATAATTTCATTTTCAATCCCCCATCTCTTCTCCTCTACTAGTTGTAGCCCAAGTAGGTAAAATTTAATTTTCCTCAACTCTTCTCTTCTACTAGGCATAGCCCAAGTAGGTAAAATTTAATTTTCAGTCTCCTCACCTCTTCTGCTCTACTAGGCATAGCCCAAGTAGGTAAACTTCAGCTCATGAATGAGCTCATGTCATCCTCATAATACAACAACATCCACGAACTTAATACAAGAACTCGTTTTTATTAAATTTTAACCGATTACGCAGGACAAATTCAGAAACGAAATACATCAACAATAAAATCTAGAGTATTATTTTCTAAGCTGGTAAGCATTCCGGGGCCTTTTTAAAGCCTTACCTGGCGCATTCTTCAACTTTCCTTTATGCTCTTCTTGTACCTCCTCAGGACCAAGTCACCCATTTAGAAGTTTCTGATGACTCTACGATTGTAAGATTGAGCTATATGATTTTTATAATCTTCCATGCGAATGCTCGCGGCCTCTTTTTTCTCTTCCAACAGCTCAAGGTCATGGGCTATCTTAAGTGTCTTTTTCTCGGAACCCAACTCTACAATTTCAGGTTCTTCGTCCGCTACCTCCTTAACCTCTTTCTTCAATACGGGAACCCATTTCTTCCCTTCCTAATCATGTTAACTTCTACACGCGCTCTTTTTCCCTATTCCTTTACTGCCCCTTCATAACAGCGACGCGCGACTTTTTTGTCCCCTGCACGATACTCCAAATCCTTTTCCCACAGGAAACTTAAGCTTCTGATGATAGGTGGAAGCTAGAGCTCTGAAATCCTTTAGGGCTGATCGTCCCAGAATTCCATTATATGCTGACAGGGTATCCACCACTGTGAAGGTTATCATTTTTGTTACTCGTCAAGGATCAGTCCCCAAGGATAGGGGAAGAACAATCTGACTCAATGACGGAATGGCATGTCCCGCAAACCCATACAGAGGGGTAGTGACCGACTCAAACTCAAATCCTTCCACTTTCATCTGATCCAATATTCTTTTGAACAAAATATTCACAGAGCTTCCATTATCAATAAAGATCCTTACCACATCGTAATTGGCAATGGTGGCCGTCACCACCAAGGTATGCCTTGGAGGTCTTCCGGCCCAAAGCTGATGATGGGATCTTGTGGTAAGTCTGCACCCTTAGATATTTCAAAAGTCGAATTCCCCACATTCTCATTGAGACAATGTTCAGCTCTCGTATTAGGATGAGGTTGTTCATGTCTCGTTTCAGGACGAGATTGTTCGGGTCTCGTCTGAGGACGTGACGATGCTGAGTTAGTTCTTTTGCTTCCTCTCCGGCCTACCATCTCTACGCTCAGCTCAAAGCTTACCACAGACGGCGTCAAGTGATACTCACTAGAAATATAGGGTTCGGTTCCAGAAGGTGATATTAGCCTGAATGTAGACCTCGAATTCATTCTAGGCTTGAAATCATGAAGGAGACCGTTAGAAGGGGGCCGGGAGGGTGTCACAGCATAGCCTCTCCGACGCTCAAGTCAGATATTAAGAATAAAATGAAAGAGCAGATAGAGACGCTGCTAAGAATCAATGTAGTGAATGAATAATTAGACTCTCAAACCTGATATTTATAGGAGCGTACATGAGATCCATCATGTGGTTAGAAATAGGCCGGGGGTCCAAAGTTTTGTTTGGACCTGATCTTAATGGATCTATTCATAGGATATCAATGTTAAAATAGAACATCTCTAAACAAATATTATTGAATAAATCCATTTATATCTAATAAATTGTCAATATGAAATTATGATTAATGGACTCGTTTATGTTTTGTTTTAAAAATTTTCATTCCCTATGTATTGAAATACATATGAGATGAAATTTTTTTTAAAAAAAAATCACTCTGTGATTTTCAAAAATCGTCTATGATATATTCAACCATCTCTCAATCCCCTTGATACCAAAATAGCCGGCATGAGAAAACTTTAAAATATTTATAGAAAATACAATCACTAAAAGTTTAATCGCCTCCATTTAGTTTTAGAACCAAATTTCTCTTGAAGTAAATTTCCAAATTAAATAATTACTCTGTTTCAACCTAATTCCGACTAACCTGTGGCTCAAACGGCAAGTAAATGAAGTGATCTTATCAAATGAATACTCTTTAAAACTTCATATATAATCTTTTAAAATATAAGTTTCGTGTTCAATAATATTTTAGACACCCACTAAATTGGAAATTGGAATCACGAGTCCCCCAACCACTACTAACTCTACTTCCAAACATCCATATTCAACTTTTAAAAAGAGTAGATTCAAGAACGACGCAGCAAAACCCAGATGTAACTTGGAATTAGAAACTGATGGAGGTAAAAAGTCGAGCCGCAACTTGATCAAATCTCGTTGCAATTAATACATTTATTGGATATTACTAACTTCAGAACAGTAGAGGGTGGTAGAAACTTGTATAGAACTAATGCATCGTGACTTCACCATGTTAACCTGGAGGCCAGTTCATCTGTCGTCCCCCAAGCAGATGAATATGAAGGTGATAGACAGATTGGCCTGCCAAAATAGTCTTAAGTCAAGACCAACCAAAGGAAAATTAATCACACATTGAATGCATAAGATAACCGGTAGAAAGCTGACACCTACATCCTTTAGGACCGTCATTAATCACGAGCCTGAAGCCATCCTCGAGGCCTTCTTTTTTAGCAACAAGCTTTGCAGCATAAAGAAGGTAACCAAGAATCTCGCAATGTTTCTCCTCAGCCTGCAAGATATGATCATAATTCAAAAAAAATTGATGGTCAACTGATAAAGGAGAGCTGCCTTATTCTTGAAAATTTGAATAGATTTTACATTTATAAAGGAGGGAAGCAAGAGAATATGAAAGTTGACAAAGGAAAAGGTTCTGGCACATTTTCAGTCAAATCCAGATCCATGAAGTGCACTAGTTCTTGAAATCAATCGAGGGGTCACGTGACATAGACTGCACAAGCCTAGCCCAAAGTGGGACTGTGACAAGATTTTGAACGTCAAAAGTGTACACGTTATTGAAATTCAAGAACTCTCATGGAGTGAGCTCAATCATATTTCTACTAAACAATGAACTCATCTTGAAGATCTTTATTGACTAAGCTCTAAACAATGAAGAAGTCATCATGAAGATATGTATTGACTAAGCTTTCTTAGAGTCTTCTAAATTCAATTGACTAACCAAAAATCCGGTCTTCACAAGTGCTCTATTAATGTTTTCCGGTATGAAAAAAATTCAGTTTTTCCAATGTAGCTATTGATTTGATAGTTGTACAAACCTGTTCATTGCTTATTATTCTTACAGGTGTTGGTTAGATTACATTCTTCAATAACTTTGCCGGTAAAGCTAGAACAAAACATTCAGATACTCTGGAATCGGGATGAAATTATAAGAAACTTCTACCGATAATCTCGAGATTAAAATTCTCGCAAAGTTCTTTAAACATTGTCAGAATAATGTTCTCTCTACAGCACACAAGTTTCCAACCCATCACTTCAACCGATAATCTTGAGATTAAAATTCTCACAAAGTTCTTTAAAAATTGTCAGAATAATGTTCTCTTTACAGCACGCAAGTTTCCAACCCATCTAAGGCGCAAACGAAATCTGTTCATTCACCACACAGTTGGGTAGGAATGAAACATCTTTATACTACTAGACGTGTTTCAGGTTTTAAATGGATTAGAGATCATATCAATAAAGCGATGAAATCACAAGATACATGAAGTTCGCATCAAAGACACTAAATAAGTAGGAAAAAAATACCTTTGAAACTTCAGTTAAGCCATCTTTCAATTTAGGAACAATCACGATATGTAAATAAGTAGAAAAAAATACCTTTGAAATTCCAGTTAAGCCATCTATTACTTTAGGAACAATCACGATGTGTATAGGCGCCTGCGGAGCTATGTCCCTGAAAGCTAGAACCTGCCAAAGAAGAATGAACAGCTCTGAGAATTTAATAAATACACAAAATGCTTTGAGAGTGGAGACTTGCATGCACAGCCTCTTAATACAACATTCACTGCCTAAAAAATCAGAAAATCATATACGATTGAAATCGTGACGAGTAAATAACAAATAAACCATTCATAAACTGTTTGTAGAGGACCAAGTGCCAGCTTTTTTTACCAAATTCTATAGTTTGCCGATTCAATTCAAATCATTTCAATCATACAATAAATTAAGTGCCATATTTTGTTGATTACAATGAGGGAGGATGTATGAACCAATAAAATGAAGATATTTTGAGTATCAGAAGTGGAACAAGATCAACCCTCAAACCCAGGTAATTCTCCTATCTAGTTATGCTTCTTTGGATTCAAATCCAGTTCATGTGCATTTTGACCTAAGTCGGGTTTCAAAAAATTCAAATCCTGATTGTTTCGATGATCTTCCTATTGCTTCTAGGAAATCTAGTAGAAAATTAACAAAACACCCCATATCTAAATATATATGTCCTATGAAAACCTAGCACACTGATTTTCATCCTTCACCTTGCAACTGTTTGTCTGGTGTGGATATACCTAAGAATAAATAAGAAGTTCTACCCAAATGGAAGGCAGCAGTTCATGAGTAGATACGAGCTCATAAAAAACTGGTACATGAGAGCATGTTGATCAACATAAAAGAAAAGTTCTAGCTGGATGCAAGAGGGTTTCACAATAAACTTCAATTCCATTGGATCTCCTGAGCGTAATAAAGCTAGATTGATAGACGAGATCGGACATTGGGTATGCAGTCAGTGTTGCTAGCCAGTTTATGCACTTTCCAAGTAAAGAACATCTTGAAGTTGGGTATAAAATCTCAATATGTCTTGAAGTGACACCTAGAAAAGGGCCCTTCTTTAAGAAGAGCAATCAGAGAAACATCGAGGTATTTACAGACGTTGATTGGTTGGTTCAGCTACAGATCAAAGATCTACTTTGGGGTACGGCACTTTTTTGTGGAGAAATCTTGTTACTTGGAGAAGGCAGAATTTTAGAGCCATGGCTAATTGTGTGCATGAAATTTTATGGATTGAGGTTGTGTTTGAATTCATGGCTTTGATTTGATTAAGGATTTGATGAATGAATTTCAAATGCCACCAGTTTTCAGTGTATTTGAAATCCACCAAAATTGCTTAATTTGATAAAGAGTGGATTTGAAAATTTATCCATCCAAACTAGTCAAAAGAATTTGAAATAATTGTTCATCGTGTCAAATCCGTGTATTCAAACACAACCTATTGATCATTCTTGAAGAATTGAGGATGAAGTTCGAAATGCAAATGAAAGTATTCTGACAACAGGGCAACATTCAATGCTGTTAACAACCATGTTAAACGCGATCCCCATTTGGAGTCTTTGTATCTAAGAATTAACAAATTATACTCCACATTTTTTCACAAAAAATCGTGTCTACCACAATAGAGAAAATAGCATAATCTAAATTATCACAAGGGCGCATCTTCATAAAATGAGAGCAAAAGGATCATAAAAGACAACCTTTTCATCCTCGAACACGATATTGGCAGGTATCTCCTTGTTGATAATCTTGTCAAATCTGCAGTTTCCAACATTCAATAAAATCAAATATTCAAATTCATATACAAGTAAATACATGTATATGTATATATATGCGAGTTGCTTTACATGGTGGGAGAATCAGAGGGAACAGCAGCAAGGGCAGCCTCTTTCTCGGAAGCCATTTTCGTCAGCTGCGCTGCTTGGTGGGGTTTATATTTGGAGGTAATTCGCTTTTGCCCCCACAAAATACAAGTAGTCTCCAGCTAACCCCTTTTGTTTTACAAATTCATCCTTCAATATTTCTTACTATACCTTTTGGCCCCCGATTCATTTTGTCAGTCACCTAGTATTCAAAATTTTGGGGGAAAGAATTAGCAACTGGAGGGAATTATGAGATTATCTGTATTTACTTTGAAAAACTAGATTCATTATTGACAATATAAAAATTATTTAACAAATTATTTTAAAATTTTGAAATATTGCATTTTTGAAAAAAAAAATATAATCATATAACGATAGTTAAAGTTTATGAGAAAAAAATTAAATCAGAATAATGATTACGTCGAGGATCGAAGATCATTTTCATCTCTTCTATTTTTCTTTCTATTGTTTTCCCTATTTGATACTAGATTTCTAAGTTTTTTCTAATATATATGATGATAACCAATATCTAATAAAGAAATCTAAGAGCATGTATATATAAATTTCCAAGATTAAATCGAGGTTTCTTCATATTATTTTATATTTATGTCTTTGGTTGCAGCGTTCGCTATCTCTGACGGTTACGTACCCAACAGCGGACGCTGCTGGTGTGGACCAATGCAGCGTCCGCTGTAGGTGTGGACCAGTTTGCATCGTCCGCTGCCGTCTCTACATGTGGTGTGTGTGAACTCCGCAGTCTTAGACCACCTTTATATGTGATGTGTGTGGTTTCAGGTGCACGAACATGTCATTTTTTGTAGACTTTATTTCAGCGTCAATTATTTGACACGCGTGAATTGTTTTTTTATATGTTGTGTTTCATTCATACTCGTTTCATTCATACTCACCAATATATTACAAATTCAACTTCAGCAAACTCTGCCTAAATATTTACAACATTTGAAGAAGGTAAAGAGTTGTTTTTTACATATATAATATGTTTAGTATTATAATATATTTTAGTAATTATTATTATTTGTATGATATAGTAATATATTTTTAATAATAATAATATTTTATGATTTTTTTATTAATTTTTTTACAGGATAACTGCTAATCAAGGTCCAGGAGATCCTATTATCCTGTATTTGCAATCGACGCAGAATTAATCTGTAGTTTCTGTTGAATATGTTTACGATATTGTACTTGTTAAGCGTTCGGATGATCTTATCTAGGTGTTATTTCTCAGAAATAATATACACAATAGTGTGTTAGACATATTTAAATCATACGAGATTATATTTTGTTCTAAAATGTGGCTTCCATGTATATGATAATAATCTAATTATTGTTCTTTTTGAATGGTGACGACATGAGACACATGCATTTCACTTTAGATGTGGTGAGGCTACAATCACTTTACAAGATATTTATGTTATTTGGAGTCTGAAAATTAATAGGGAGCCAGTGACTGGAGTAGATTATTCACATAAAGTGACTGAATGACAACATATGTGCTTCGAGTTGTTGGGATATGAACCTCTACCATCACATTTTAGAGGCGGTCACTTGTCTATTATATTTTTACATGCTCACTGTGAATCCACCGTTATTTTTTTACTTTATTTATTATTGTTCGCAGATATAGACCTGAAACGAGATTAAATTTGTTAGACAGATAGTGTATATCTCTTGTTGCGGCTGTTGGTAACCCCAAAATATTTCCAGTTACTCTTTATGGTGCGTTATAATATTTGAAAATTGATGTCACAATATAAATTTTGTAAAATATTTGAATATATAATCATAATTTTTTATGTATTAGATGGAAATCTGTATTTAGTTATACTCATATACCGACGCATGTGCTGATAATTATAAGGAATTGTTTTGATCGTATGAATAATGATGAAGTATTTTTAAACTTATTAAGTAAAATTTATTTAATTTGTGTTATTTTTAATATTTTGTAACATTAATTTTTGTTATTTTTTGCAATTTAACTTGATCATGTACAAAAAATGATATTAATATAAAAACTATCATTGATTCAATGGATAATAATATACGGCGATATGTTTATCCCTTGATGTGCTTCGAGATTTTAGAGATGCATAGTCTCAATCGTGTGATGCGATAATTCAGGATGAGACAATATATTCCAACGCCTTTGCTTGACAATGACGACTTACACAATATCACTAGGATAGGTCATAACAATAATGATTAGAATGAATATCATAAAAATGCAATTCTTATGTGGAATAGAAAGTCAAGGTATGTTGTACAAGGTGAACGACATGGAAGATCAAGACAAATCGATGATTATTATATGTAGTTGTATGAACAAATAACTGTACATATTATATCACCTATAATGCATGGATCGACTTGGTTTTCGTCTATATCCACATGATATGTTTGTTGCCAAACAACCTCATCCTCAACAAAATGTTAGCACACCTCCTGATTCGTATCATTCATCTGATGTATTTGATATTGTTGGGGCATTTATTCGGTTCGATGATATTGGTCAATCTTGTAGTTTCGATACTAGTTGATATGTGGTGGATTTGCAGGGACATCTGATGGATTTGGTAATGCAGTCACATCTGGTGTACTTTTTGGGTTCATATTGGAGGGTCATCTGAATTGACACATGTGATCCACGATTCGTTCGTTGACCAGGGTTAACACATTTTAATTTTCTAAAATTTCCAAAGTTTTATGGAGCTTCTAAATTTTGAGTGCCAACAACCGGTGCATGAACTGAACTCTATGAGAAATTTCGTATCACATGTTATCATTCTAGAATTTTCAGATATAAACAATGAAGGTGATGGTGATTGTTTCCATAAGCCGAGCAAATGATCTTTATAATATTGACTTGTGTAGAGGTGATCGAAAATGTCGGCCACCTAACTGTGGAACCGGATGCCACAAATGATTTGTAACTATTTTTGTTATGTATTTTTTGTAAAATGTTTAATCTTTCATTGTAGCATATATTTTTTTGGTGAAATTTTTAATTATTTTATTATATTTTATTGTGATGTTAGTTGTTACTAATCTATATGGGTTCTGTCACGTCCCGAGAGGGGTTAGTTGACACCGACATTGTTTTACAATCACACAATTGAAATCAACAAGCCTTGTAGTACAGTATAAACCAAAAACAAGTTTATTACTCATAATCAATCATAAAATTGTCTTTACAACGTATATTCTTCTGATTGTAGTGCCAACAATCATGTTGTCGGATAGAGATACAAGATTCATGTTACGTTTATGGTAGAGCTCTCAAGAAGCCATGAAAACGAAATTTACTCTTAATAACTCTCAAACTGATGGCCAAACAAGAGAACGATTCAAACCTTAGAGGATACGATAAGGGTCTGTGCCATAGACTTCAATAGTGATTAAAGGGAACATCTACCCCTGATAGAGTTCGCTTACAATAACATTTATCGCAACAGTATTCAAATGACTCAATATGAAGCCCTTTACGGATAGAAGTGTCGATCACCACTGTACTGAGATAAAATAGAGGAGACAACCATAACTCGGCCAGAACTCTTCCAAGCGATAATGGAAAAAATAGTCATTATCAAATATAGACTAAAGCTGCACAAGACCGACAAAAAATTAGTATGATCTTAAAAAGAGACCAGTGGAAGACCTTATACAAAGGTCTCACCAATGAAAGGAATTGCTAGATTCAGTAAAGATAGAAAAGTGAATCATTGATATGTAGGACCATTCAAAATTCTGGACAGGTTGGCACATTAGCTTACAGAACAACATTATGACAATGTCTTCCACGTGTCCAGCTAAAGAAATACATCCAGAGCCTAAACCATGTTGTGGAAATTGAACTGCTCATGATCAAAGGTAAGCTAGGTAGGATTGTGGACACCAAGGACCAAGTACAGAGACGACGTACCATTCCTTACATCAAGGTGCAATGTTCCAACCACACAGAACGTGAAGCTATTTGGGAGTTTGAAGAGAAAATGCGCATACAATATCCCAACCTATTTGAAGAACCAGTCAACTCAAGTTTCGAGAACGAAACCTCCAATAAAGAGGAAGGGATGTGAGAACCCAAAATTTTTGGAGTGTAATTTTTTTAATATAGACATGTATAAGAATTTATTTTCGAGTTATGGTATAATCGTAAAAATAATAAATTCGAAAATATTAAATAATACATGGTATTTGAAATTCAATCCAATAAATACATGGAATTCGAAATCCAGTACATGCAATACATTTATTTTGAAATTAAGGCTGAGATATCCATCAAATTTGGAAGAAAAAAATTACATACAAGGAAGTTTTTCTCAACAAGGAAGAATCTCGAAATTATGAAAGAAGCATCTCAATATTTATGAAATAAATATCTCGAAATTTATGGATGGAGCATATATGTTAGGATCGATTATGGGGATAATCGTTGAGCTACAATAGATCGGTTCTTGAAATATTAAACACCGATGAATTAAATTGAGTTTGGTTTTAAACCAAGCGGAAATCACTCGAAATAATCCTTCGTAGAACCCGATTAAACATTTTGTAAAGCATTTAAAATATATGCAAGTTGAATGAGTAAAAATATTTTGGTTGAAGCATTTTATCAAACACTTTGTTTGCAATATTTTGGTATTTGAAGAACACATAAAATGCTTCAACAATACATCTTCAAAACGGTAAAAATAATAAGTAAATGCAATAAATAAATATACACGAATTTGTTTATGGATGTTTGAAAACTTCAAATGCTCCTACGTCACCCTTTCTTCCTGTTGGGAAAGATTCACTAGAAGACTTTGATTTATTCAACTCTTTGTACAAACCCACTCAGCTTAGGACTTACACTACTGCCTAACTGAACTCCTAGCACTCAAGATTGTAGGCAGCACTTCACAATTAGCATATTGTTTAATGTCTCATATGGAAAAACTACATACACAAGTTTATTGTCTTTGCGCAAGACTCACTCAACTAATTTTTGAAGTTCAACTCTCTTGTATATGTGTGAGTGATTGTGTGTGAGAAATTTATCCTTTACAGTGTACATCTCAAATGTATACTCACACAAGGGCTTGTGCTCTCAACTAGCTGATTTTTGCATGCTAACTGCCCATGCTTTGAATCCTCTTCAAAAGCTCTTGTTTGATCTTCAAGATGTTGTATTTATAAGTCTCAACAATGATATATACGTTAGACATAAGAATATGACCATTTGGAAAGATTCTGTATTGTTTCTGAAATTACAACGGTCAAATTCGTCTTGCTGGACATTTTCTCGAGTGGTCAACTTTGGTCAATTGTTCAACTGGTATGGTTCAGTTTCAGCTGGTTCAGTTCAACTGGTCTGGTTCGGTTCAGTTCAGCTGGTCTGGTTCAGTTGGTCAGCAGCTGGTCTGGTTCAGTTCTTAAGCTTCGATTCAGACTTTGAATTCTGAAGATGATTTGTAGATCATTGTCTTATATTTTCAAAGCATACTGAATCGCTTCATTTCAATAATCGAGCTAAGAGATATGACCAAAATACCGCAACTGTACATACCAAACTGATTGCTGTTTTCGTGCAATCAGTTCGGTAATTCAGCGATCAGTTAGACCTTGATAACATCCGAATTTGCCCAACTGACGTGAAATACGACTTGTTTCAAATTGAGTTTTGTGATCATTCAAATTAACGGATTGCCATTTCAATCATCCAGCTAAGGGATATCATCAAAATACCGAAACTTGCCAGAAATTCAGTTTGTGCAGAATTCAGTTTCAGTTTGCTTCTTGTGTTAATAACTTCACACTTGAGTAAATATATTAGAAACACAATAACAAGTTTTGTTAACATCAAAATCAAGATTGCGAACATGAAATATTCTAACAATCTCCCATTTTTTGATGATCACAAAACTTGGATAAACAATCGATTCAACTAACCTATTTCTCTCCTTTTTGTGTGAATCAAATAGTCATATTTTCAAAACATTTTAACAAAATTTTCTCCCCCTCAATATTTAAAAAAAATATCTCCATTAAATTATAAGGAGTTCTCCCCCTATATTTTTGAAAGTTTGAAATTCATAAAACTAGAAGAGTGACTTACCAATTTTCTCCATGGTTCATTTTCTGCTACAGCGCATATGCTCTGCCTTCAACGAACAAACTGCATTTTCTCGAGCATAAATAGGCTGTAAATTTTATACCGCTGTAAACCTCTATGAGTCTAGTTTGCAACGCAAAAAGCGGTTCATCATTTGGACAATCGAGCAAGGAGATAAGTTATTTTTCCTACTGTCGCTGCAAGCTGCTCGAAAATTCAATTTTGCATATATACATTTAAAAAATCGGAAATTTTCGAATTTTAAACAATAAAATTAGTTTCAATGTTCTTTCAAGAACAACCCGCTCTGATACCACATGTTAAGATCGATTAGGGGGTAATCGTTTAGCTACAATAGCTCGGTTCTTGAAATATTGAACACCGATAAATTAAATCAAATTTGGTTTTAAACCAAGCGGAAATCACTCGAAATAATCCTTTGTAGAAACCGATTAAATATTTTGTAAAGCGTTTAAAATATATACAAGTTGAATGAGTAAAAATATTTTGTTGAAGCATTTTATCAAACACTTTGTTTGCAATATTTTGGTATTTGAAGAACACATAAAATGCTTCAACAATACATCTTCAAAACAGTGGAAATAATAAGTAAATGCAATAAATAAATAGACACGAATTTGTTTATGGATGTTCGAAGACTTCAAATGCTCTTACGTCACCCCTTCTTCCCCTTGGGGAGGATTCATCAGAAGACTTTGATTTATACAACTCTTTGTACGAACACACTCAGCTTAGGACTTACACTATTGCCTAACTAAACTCATAGCACTCAAGATTGTAGGCAGCACCTCACAATCAGCATATTGTTTAATGTCTCATATGCAAAGAGTACATACACAAGTTTATTGTCTTTGTGCAAGACTCACACAATTAATCTTTGAAGTTCAATTCTCTTGTATATGTGTGAGTGATTGTGTGTGAGGAATTTATCCTTTACAGTGTACATATCAAATGTATACTCACACAAGAGCTTATGCTCTCAACTAGCTGATTTTTGCATGCTAATTGCCCATGCTTTGAATCCTCTTCAAAAGCTCTTGTTTGATCTTCAAGATGTTGTATTTATAAGTCCCAACAATGATATATACGTTAGACACAAGAATATGACCGTTTGGAAAGATTCTGTACTGTTTCTGAAATTGCAACGGTCAAATTCGCCATGCTGGACATTTTCCTGAGTGGTCAACTGTCACACCCTTACTCTATACTTAACATAATTACCATAATCAAAATAAGATTTGAATGATTTAACTATATTATGAAGCAATTCAAACGAGGGGCATCAATTTGACGGTTTATAAAAATTTTAGCATGATGTCCCTACATTTTTGTCTAAACCACAAACACAAGCAATACCATATACAACAACATCAACTATATTTTCATACACAACCATACGCCATATTGTTATACATATAGTCATAAACATTGTGAAACTTGTTCAAACCCTAACATAAAATCCATTGTAATACATATGCGGAAGCTATACAATAAGAAGGCATGGTTCTTGTCTAGGTAGGGCACGTCACAAGCATCCATTGGCGAACCGGCATCCTATGTCTCTCATTTACCTGATCCAGTAATACATCAATAAGTTGGCACTTATACGTATCAATATGCGTAGAAGGAACATACATATCAAGTCGTGATCAACAGTGAATCTTTAAATCATGTCATATAATAGCATATATTCATGTTCATTTTTGTACTTGAGCCTCATTAGTTTACCTGTATTACCGTGCTTGATTTATTATATAGCTACTACTGTGTTGAATGTCAGAGAGCAACCTTTGGCAACCCACGCTCCATGAACATATATTGGCCAATAGGTTTGGTGGACTTAAAAACCACCCATGATATCAACAAGCTCTATATCATGTAAAAATCAAACTTTCTCTTTTCATGTTCATGTTCATGTTCATAACATAGCACCCATCATCAAGATTCATGAGTATCTTACATATTTAATACATAACAATGGAATATGGTGCTATATTTTCATCAGTAAGATACTAACAATGTACATATAACAATAATCAATGGGAAGTATTTGAAATCATAATATTACTCATGTATTACTTCAAGAACATGCCAACTTACAGTCCAAGCGTACGAATACTTGTTTGAGACGATGTTTAACAGTCCTATGCTGTCAATAAACCAATAATTCAGTTACTATTTCTATACAAGGTGAAAGTTACCCCTATACATGTAGAACAATTAAAGGAGAAGAAAACTTACACCCTTGTAAGGTTCTTGTGATGGAGAACTAACTTTTAATTTCAAACTAATGAAAGGAAATGAAGAAGGGAGCTTTTGGAAGAAGTTTCCTTGGTTTCTCTCGAGTCTTGCTGAGAAAGGAATGAAGGAATGGTGAAAATGGCTCAAGGAAGTCGAAACTTATCTTTTTCTATGCAAGGCGGCGCTCAGGCGGTCATTTTCTACCGCTCGAGCGCGGAACATTCTGTCCAAAACCAAAAATCCAGAACCAGTGGCGCTCGGGCGGTCATTTCTTACCGCTCGGGCGCCGCTCTGCGCACAGCCACATCAAAGATCACTCCGGAAATGGCTCTTCCGTTCATAATCTGGAAAAGTGGTAAACATGAAAGTTGTTGCCTTATGTTCTGGCTTGAATCTCCTTGTAGTGCACAAAATCAGTACACGTAAATTTCATACATTTATTTAATTATTAAGGCATTTATTTAATTTTAAAATGAGTCTTAGTGGTGCATGGTTTATTTAAATGCATTATTTTAAATTATTCCTGTTTATGTGATGCGCGTTAAAATGTTTTTCGAGTTTCATGTTCCAGGCGATTATTCGATGCGGGATTGAGGAAAAGACCGGTGACGATTTTTGGCAAAATTTTATTGCGGTATTTTATTTTAATTGGTGTTTGGGGCATTTTAAATAATTTACTTAGTTTAAACATTTTTAAATCTTAAATTATTTATTTAGTGATTTTATGATTTTAAAACTTTTATAGTTTAGTCATTGTCAATGTTATTTTTAATTAGGAGATTTGTAAAAGTTAGTGTGGATTAACTTTTATTTAACATTTTTAAATTATTAATTTAGTCATGTAATTCCCCTAATTAACCACTAAACTCACACACTCACACTTTTACACACACCTAACACACGCACACGCACTTACACGCCAACACACATATACACATTCACTTTCATTCTTCAGTTTTTATTTTGAGAGCAAAAATTTTAGGGTTCTATGAACCTTCAGCAGCCGCCCCTTCCCTTCGATTTTTCCAGCAAGTTTCGGTTATTTTTATTGCAAGAAAACAGTTCCACAAGCGTCCCGGATCAACCTCGCATCTTTTCCCGCTTCGGTGTCGTCGTTCGGTAACGTTAAAGATTTAAAGGCACGTATATTCTGTTTCTTTCTGCATCGATCATGTCATAGTATGCGTTGCAATGTATTTTGTATGAAAATCATGTGAATGTTGTGTAGAAGTTTGAGCAATTATGTTTAGATCACTTTTGAAACCGTTTTTGGATCTAAAATCACGTTTTTTATGCCTTTTTAAATACTGCGAATTTTATGTCGTGATTTTGAGAAACCTTTTAAAACAAAAATCGTAGAACTTTTTAATACCTTCTATTTGATATAAAATTCAAAAATTTTGGATAAAAATTGAGTGAGTTATGGCGTTTTTCGTGGGACTGCTCAAACTACGTTTTTCAAAAAATTATGTATTGATGTGTTCTTGAAGTTTTATTGTTGCAGGCTTCGTTGGGGATTGACGGGTGATCGCTACTGCGTATAGGTATATTGTTAATGATGTTGGGATGGTTATTGACGTTTCGTTTTGTGTCGTTAGGCACTTAGGAGAACGAGTAGTCGTAAAAACTATTTTGGTGTCAAAATTGGAGGTTATGGGTTTTATTACATTGCGTGTGGTGCGTCGTTTCTTTGGGATTGTTTGGGATGTTTTGTGGACTCGAGTTAGTGCCATGGTGTCCTAAGATGAGTCTCGAGGCGTTGTTCATTGTCTGTGTAATCGAGGTTGGAGAAAATCAGCTTCTAAGTCGCGGGGCCAGTGCCCTCGGCGCCCGAGCGGTAATATAGTACCGCCCGAGTGCCACTCCTTCTGTCCGAGGGTAGGCGTCCAGTATACCTGGCGCTCGAGCGGTAATATATTACCGTCCGAGCGCGGCTCCATCTGTAGGAAATGTTTGGTTTTCACTTAGTTGTAGGTTCAAATCGTGAGTTCATGTTTTTTTTATTGTTGGGAAATGTTTACACGTCATTTTAGAGTTTGTTTCGGGGTTTGATGTCATGGTTAGTACGATTAAACGAGATCAAGTCTCGGGTGATCTAGAATGTCATAAGCTACTTAGTCACTTTGGTGGTGAGCACAACTAATACGTCTAAGCTATGAAATATTAAGTGCGTGAATCATGTTAGTATGTGCAGCAGTGGCCCCAAAGCGAGCTCCAACGAATCCCTCAACGCCAAGTAAGTATGTTCGATGTGAAAAGAAAATATTTTCAAGTTTTTGAGGTATGCTAATTGTCTTGTGACCAAATTATGTATGGGGTTGGAAAGCGTTAAATCATGAATGAGGACCAACCCACCCCGTTAAATTATGAACGGGTTTAGATCGAGATTGGAAAGCCTTAAATTATGAATGTGGACCAATCAGCCCGTTAAATTATGAACGGGGATCTCATGTATGTGGCAGTGGATATGTCCCTGTCATCCCAGTATTGTGGTTAGTCTGATCAGGCGATTATGTTATGGGTCACTTGCTTTGAAACATGTCTCTACGCAAAATGATGAAGTTATGTATGTTCTAGTATGTTCAAATATGCAACCATGTTTAAGAAAAGTTTTATGTTGATGGCACGTCTATGTATGTATGTACGTATGTTCAAGGTTTGTTATGCAAGTTCCAGTTTCATGTATGTACTCCTTATTTTAAAGTTGCATGTGGTTTTATTATGTAGTACTTGCTACCTTCCAGTTTATACGTGTTGAGTCTTTAGACTCACTAGACTTGATCGATGCAGGTGATGAGTATGTTGAGTAGGCTAGAGGTGGGGACCAAGGAGCTGGCTTGGACTGAGTTGAAGGCTAGACCCGAGGACCGCCCAAGTTTTTAAGTTTTTATGAAATGTCGAATACTCTGATTTCATGCTACTGGATATGAAATTTCAAACAAATATTTTGTCAAACTTTATTTTGAAATCTTTTGTCCACTGTTGAGACGTACGGTTTTACGTTATCAAGTTTGAAGTTTGATTACTCTTTTAAGAAATTTTTAATTTTTCCGCAAATTTTAAGTAGAAAAAGTACGGTACGTTACACTCCTGGTTTCAGGTCATTTGGATATCTGAGTAAAATGTTATGCCCATTCTCCCAACATGTGTCAGTGAAGGAATGACGGTATACACGACATACTTTGGGGCGCTTTTGGCTTGTCTTCCACAATGATTTGGACAAAAGCCAAAAAATGAAAGTTGTAACATTATATCTTAGCTTTCTAATGGTTATGGCCTCACACAATTTGGATCAATATTCAAATCAATATGCTAAAACCCGTAAGAACTACCATATTTTCATCTCATTTCCTACTAACTTCATTACACTACTTCTACCTACACATCTTACTATCACTATTTTAACAATTATTCATTCTCAATACAACATGGAAAATATAAAAATCATGTTCAATCTCAATATTGATACCTCAATTATCACGTGAAATCTAATGAGGCAAATAACTACATAATAAACGACATAAACGCATTACTATCATTTGTACGAATAACCGGGCATTACATCAACTCTGGTCAACTGTTCAACTGGTTTAGTTCAACTGATCTGGTTCGGTTCAGTTCAACTGGTTCAGTTGGTCAACAGCTGGTTGGTCTGGTTCAGTTGATCAGCTACTGATTCAGTTCAGTTCACTTGGTCAGCAGCTGATTCAGTTCAGTTCAGTTGGTGTGCTGAAATTAGCCTAGCTGATTTAAGTTTGTGCAAAACCAGTAGCTTCATTGTCATTTATCAGCATCTTAAGCTTTGATTCAGACTTTGACTTTTGAAGATGATTTGTAGATTATTGTCTTATCTTTCCAACGCATACTAAATCACTTCATTTCAATAACAAAGCTGAGAGATATGACCAAAACATCGCAACTTCTTGTACCCAACTGATTGCTGTTTTCGTGCAATCAGTTTGGTAATTCAGCGATCAGTTAGACCTTGATAACATCCGAATTTGCCCAACTTACGTGAAATACGACTTGTTTCAAATTGAGTTTTCTGATAATTCAATTGGCGGATTGTCATTTCAATCATCCAGCTGAGAGATATCATCAAAACACCGAAGCTTGCCAGAAATTCAGTTTGTACAAAATTCAGTTTCAGTTTGTTTCTTGTGTTAATAACTTCACACTTGAGTAAATATGTTAGAAACACAATAACAAGTTTTGTTAACATCAAAATCAAGATTGCGAACATGAAATGTTCCAAAAATATCAAAATTTTGGAAGGAATATCAACCCAATTATGATAAGATTTTAACATCACCCCAATAAATACCACCATATACCATTCGAATTTTCACATCATTCAATCACTCCATATTTTCGAAAAAGTGCTCTCCAAGTACTGATGAATTTTTGAAATTTTACACTCCAAGTTCTGTCGAGTGTCGAAGCACTGCTGCAGTCCAGATCCAAAAAAAGGTTCAAAAATCCCATTGCATGGAATCCCTCCATGTTTTTTATTCCAGATCTGAGGTAAGTGGGCTTGTTTTAAAATATTTTGTGTATGAATTATTTTGTTTTTGAAAGTTTCGGTCGAGCACTGTTATTATGTTTCTACCCCTTTTTTATATGATTATCGTACGTTCTATGTTTTGCCACTGTAAGTATTCAATTGGATATGGGTGATACTCCCAAAACATGATAAGTATGGCCCTTACACGGTGAGATTATAACCGTTATATGGCCTCGTTCCCTTAGAAGATTAAAAATTAAAGACTGATATCAGTAAACCATAGAAAGTAAAAGAATCTCAGTGCCTTGGCCAAGTTATTATTATGTTTACACTTATGAATGATATATGATACGAAATATCTTATGCATGATATTCTGCTTTTTCAAAGATCATGTGTATTTGTTATGTATGTGCTCGAACGACCTTCACTTACTGAGTGACGACCATATGACTCACCACTTAGTCTACCCTCCCCAGATAAATCAGAAGAGGAAATCGAGGAAGAAGAGCAAGACCAGTTTTGGGGCTGGTAATAAGAAGAATTATTTTTCTCTTATTTAAGTGTTTTGTTTCCCATTGTAAACACTTCCATATATTTTTATCGTTTTAAGAATCTACGTTGTAAAGACAATTTTATGATCGATTATGAGTAATAAACTAGTTTTTGGTTTATACTGTACTACGAGTCTTGTTGTTTTCAATTGTGTGATTGTTAAATAACGTCGTTGTCGACTAATCCCGGTATTGGGGCATGACAGCACCCATATATTTTATTTTAAAATACGTTGTAAACTTCACCATACCTTCGTATACGAGATTGCGTGCTCAAATTTATCTTTCACTTGCTCGATTATATACTTAATCTCGAACACAGGATCACATCTTACAATATCCAACAGTGTATTTGCCACCATCCCACAACTCAAGTTGTGATGATATATACCGAAATTGGTAGAGATACATGTGTGTAGCCCACCATATTTTGTTATTTTCCAATAATCTATCTTCGACTTCCAAGAAGCTCAAAGACCCCATCGACACCTGACAATGGATGATTTGTTTTTTCATCATAGTTTCCACAAAGTACTTGTGCTTTTAACAATAGCATACTCACGTCTAGAAACTTTAACCAAGTAATCTTTCACATGTGCTATCAAATGATTTTTATCCTTAAAAATCATGTTTACATATAGCTCTCTTTTGTCTGGATTATAAAAATTGGATCGCAGATAAGCAGATACACCAATAGAATCAAGAAGCTCCTCCCCAAAATATTTTATAAAAAAATGATGGCATCTCAAACGTGACTTGAATAAATGGTGCATGTTTTCTTTAAAGTGGCATGAGGTGGTTCACGTGATGACATTCCGCCATTAGCAAAAGCACGCACGTTCTCTTCTCTATCATCATTTATTTCATCTTCTTTATCATTCTCCTCTTCTGAAGACTCACCATATGACATCTCTAGTTCAATATCACTTTTAAAAGCATCATTGTTATTTTTCTATCATCTAAAGAACAAGCCTCCACATCAACCACATGATCAATTGATTCCAAATGCTCCAACATTTTCAGCCCAAACAGTTGTTGTATTCGGCCAACACGTGAGATTTTCTTCGGACGAGACTGTAATATATCGATCTCATGATCCACTTCCATACTCCAAATTTATATTGCTTAATCCATCTGTGACCTGTGGAATAAATGACCCCGGCTCATTAAAACCCATGTACGTAGAAGTACCTGGTTGGTTTTGGAAATCAACTTCGGCGACGTGTGGAATATATGATTCATGTTCATGCCCCCCAAAATAAAGATTTGTTAGCTCTATTTTCATGTACAAATGTAACATCTACAAATTTTGGCATTGCATTATAAACTATAAAACTTCTTTATCAACAATGTTGACATGTACTTCATTCCAATACGCTTTTTATATGAATGAATATTTAGTTGACAATTTGATAGTAAACTTCATTGGATCGATGTTTAACTTCGTACACACAACTTGAATCAGCTCCAACAAACTAATGGATCGTAATACTTAAATCGGTCTCACATATGAGATACTATATTCCACCGATTTGTTCCCAATAATAAGATCACCACCCAAATATAAAAAAATACAAATTTTATGCATGCAATATATTGGAAGAATCGGAATATAGAATAATATGTTTAAATTTTTTAGAGAGAAATGAAGATGCAACTGTAAAAAGATCAATATAAATTTTTAAAATGATATGAAATGTGTGAAAGAACTACAAATTTATAGCAAAGACATATAAAAATTTTGAAAGCCTGTAATTGCGGAAAGCTGATTTCCGAGAATTGTGCTGCAACAATGATGAACATTTTTTTTCCTTAAATTCAATTCACGCATCTAAATAATTGCTCATTTTTCGGACAAACCTTCTGTTAGGGTAGGTGCCCGGCAAACCAACTTGTGGCTCCAGTTTTATTGACTCTAATGTAAAACGATCTTTATTTTAATAATATTTTACGATTTTATTCGATTATGGCATTATACTTTATCTGTATACCCATGCAAGCAGCATAGAGAAAGTCCTTGAATATAAAATAGGTACCATGAGGTCTGCGTCGCAACGGAAGATCATGAAACTCATTAGGAAGTGTACCGTATATTCTAAACAGGTTCCTAGTCTAATCAGCCGCCTAAAATAAGGATAAAGGTCGCTCGAGCTTGAGACTAGCATCTCTGGTATAAACGCCATGTTTCATTGGCAATGGCATAGAGATGTCCATTCACACAGATGGGTGATCATATGATGATGCACTGAACAACCCTCTCTCGGACTATCCAAGAGGTTCCCACTTATCGAGTGGAATAGTCCGCAGTTATGGTTGTACACCATTAGTCCTTTGACCCGGAACAATGTAGATGCTATACGTACTAGCATGCACTTTGATCCGTTTACCGACTCCATTGAGGGTCATCAGGTGGCGAGGTTGGGTGTAGTTTCGAAATACGTATGCGCAAATGCATTGTGGTCAGGGATTCACCGTTCGCCTACGGGTGAAGATATCCTATGTGATCTGATGAGTTAATAGTGCAAGGAGTATCTGGCCAGAGCAAGAAATGTGCTTTAGGGAAATGTGTTTTCCTAGTTGCACATACCATGCCACTATTAGTACTCAAAGATAAATCGCATTGTTATCGAATTCATATGGAACTCTCGATTTACCAATGGTTGCAGATTCGATCGGGATATCTGTGTTGAAGGGACCATACTGTACGCTAACCATAACTAAAGATTCTTGCAGGCACTATCAGTGATACCTAGGGGAGCATGAGGCGATGCTACTAGACGCTCTTACCATGATCTGATGGGTGCAATCAGAAATGAGTTCTGACATTTTTGATCAAAGAGTTGATGAAAAGAATGAGGTTAATTAGGGTAAACCCGAATAAGAATAAATGTTATTCTGAATCACATGGAGATGTGAACAAACGGCTAGCTGTATTCCTGAATCATTGAGGGTCACACAAGTATCGTATTCTATGTTCTCGTTGAGATAGTCAAATTTCAAGGGGTTGAAATTTGGCGACTATAGTTTGAGAGAGATCAAACATGAAGCTTATAAAGGAGTTTATGAGCTGATTCCATAGGATAGAAGAAATGGAAGTTAGCATGATTGCTAAATAAGGAAAGAGAGTGGAACTGCCTATTTTGTGAAGGAGTTCACTAAAACTGGCAGCTGCCAAATATAGTAACTGTCATATATGGTAAGTTCTAAATTTAATAAATGACAATTTTGATCTTCGAAATTTTCAATTTTCATTATATGAACAAGATTTGTATCTTTGGTACATCGGCGCTTTCGGATCGTCGATCTGGGTTATAGTGAGTTCAGAATTATTTTTTTTTTTGTGAATTTGAAATTTACTAATTAAATGATTGTGCTAGTAGTGGTGACTACTAACATGTACGAATTCTCATAAATATTCTAGAGGAGTCTAGAATTAAATTAACCAATGAGTTAGTTTATAAATTAAATAATGGTTATTTAATTTTATATACATATACATGTATATATTTTATATAGTGATATAAAATATATGTATATGATATTATTATATCATGTATTATTAAAGGTCCATAAATACATTAAATATTAATTTTATGGGAGTTTATATATAATGAAATTATTAGAATCCTTGTGAAGAGGGACTCCTAATTAGATTAGGAGTCTCACTCTATAAATACAGCATTAGAGCTCATTATTGGATGATGAAATTCTTCACACAAAACACATGAAAAATTTCTTCTTTTCTTCCTTGAAACCCACGGCCAACCTCATGAAATTTGATGGAAAATTTTGGCCACAAAAGCAAATGGGATTTGCTTAATTGTTGATTAAAAATCAATAATTAATTGTTAATTATTGATTAATAATCAATTAGCACAAGATCCATGATATAGAATCATGGAAGTCTCGGCCACTTGCAAAATTTCAAGGAAAATATTCGGCTTTTTGGTTTCTTCCGCCGTTTCGCCGTTTCGTCTCCGGATTTTGGAAATTCGGATTCTACAGTCTCAACGCACAAATCGCTTGTGATTTCTAGTGCAATCCAAGCGAGGAACAAAGTTTTCGATTGTGGATCTAATTAGGCGATCAAGGTTGAAGAGTCGTTCGCAAAAATATACAAAAAAGGGATATTTCCGCTTAAACACCGGAATAGTTTGGAGTCCATGCGTTGAAAATGTAAAGGTATAATTCGAAACACTCTATGAATGTTTTAAACACACGACGCCCAAGAAAAATTTTAAAACTTTCGCTGCGTCTTAGGTGCGAGAACATGTTGTCCCAACACCTTCAGTAAATGGACCTGCTTTATAGGACGCGTTAGTAAATGAACTTGTTTGACAAGAGTAGACCTACTTTGTTTGAAGACGTGTATAGAGACTAGGACAGGTAGTAGCATCCGCTGTTGGGCCCGTTTGCAGCGTCCAGGGCCAACGATAGTGGACACTGCAAAAATTGCAGCCTCCACATATAGTATTGGCGTTTTACAGTATTTTTGTAATATTTCTTATTTTATTATATTTTTGAATTTTATAATTTAATTATGAAAAAAACCCTTCCAGAACTCAGAACGTTCAATCAAAACTTTCAATGAAACCTAAAAAAAACACATTGTCCTATAAATGTTGGATACCCGAACCAGATCAGGAAGTAAAATACTATATGACACCAACCAGAAAAAAATTATCGGGTTTGGGTATCAACACGAATACAACAAATTTCTACAACTATCCGACCCAATAAGGTTTGTGGGTAACCGAACCCAAACCTTTACTTTTGTTATTGGGAGTTGGTGTAGGTAAAATATTAGTTATATTATTATTATCTAGTTGAGTTAGAGGAGTATAAAATAAATACTATGAGGTCTAGTGATATTGATTTTTGGGGTAATTTCCTTAATTTTTATTTTTTTAAACTATATATAGAATTAGAAGTTTTAAATCACTTATTTATTAGTTATTACACATGTTTATTATTTCTTCATTCCGGGTACAATACATTAAATTTTAATTTTTGAAATACAAAAACACATAAATCATGTACAAAGGATATGCGTGCTCATATTTTAAAAACTTAGTAACGTCAGCTAATTAAACCAATTTAACATATATGTGAACTTTTATAAAAATTTGAGAGACTCACATGATCTGATGATATTGAAATAGAATAAGAAACACTCCCGATGTAGCATAGCTCAACTAGGGATGTAAACGATCTAAACCAAACCAAACAATATCAGAATTGAGCTTGGCTCGTTTAGGATTATTTGAGACTCGAACTCGATTCGAGCTTCTATTATCAGGCTCGAGCTCGGTTTGTCTTGAAATTACTAAGCTCGGGAAGAGCTCGAGTTTGGCTCGTTAAAAGCTCGTTTATCATGTTAATCAAGCCGAGCTCAAGCTTGATTTATTAATAGCTCGTTTATCATGTTTAACAAGCTTGGCTTGAACTCGGCTCGTTTTCGAGCTCGTAAATCACAGAATTGAGCTCGATTTTGAGCTTGTTAAAAATTAAATATATCTATGAGCTAATTTTAAATCAGACATAAAAATATAAATTCATTTATAAATAACCAAAACGACAAAAATAACAACTAAAAAAACATAAACTCGGTATATTATTGAACATCCCAAAATTCGAGCTTATGAGCCACCTAAATGAATCGAGCTCGAGCTTACGAGCCACCTAAACAAGCCGAGCTCGAGCTCGCAAGCCTATTATCGAACATGTTTGTGAGTTTATTATCCAACATGTTTGCGAGCTCACGAGCCGAATATCCTTAGCCTTGAGCTTGTTTTGATTAAATTTTCGAGCTCGAAATCGAGCTTGAGTTTGGCTTGATATGATTAACAAACCAACTTTTTATTGAACCGAGCTCCGAATAACTCGTAAATGATTTGATTCATTTACTTCTCTAAGCCCAACGTTATATATGTATTCAATTTAAAATTAAAAAATCCTCGAGCTAAATTAAAAAAAAAAAACCTTCAGTTTATATATATTTTTAAAATATAAACATGCAATTTCCTTTACCCGTTCAATTTCTATTTATTTCCTTGTTTCGTCGTCTAAAGTTTTTTCCTAAACCTCAACCCACACAAGGGTCCCACGTACTCTTCTACCTCTTTCGGCTGAAACACCCATATTCTCAATGGTTTTTTCCAATTCTTTTTTTCTTTTTGTGAGTAAATATTCGAACCCATTTGTTTTCTAACTTGACTTTTGTGAAGATTTGGTACTATATATAAATTTTAATTTTCCTACTTTGTTATTGGAAAACAAACGTTGTCTTGGAAGTGCAGCAGGTGGAACTTGGAAGGCAATATTACTTTGCAGGTCAGTTTTTGGTAGTAATTCTATAGGTATTTCTGGGTGCCGGGTTAGTTTCTGTATTTAGTGTACTTGTTTAACTGGTTTTTATTGAGTTTTGTCATAAAAGAGTGCAGTTGAGGTAAAAATATTCTTCGAACTGTGTATGGTAACTGTATGGATATGTGTACTTCTAGTGTTTTATGTATGCATCTCCATTAACGTGTGTGTACTTGTAATACATATGACAATCAGCCAATGGACGTTGAGCACTGACGTGTAAAACTTACTGAAAGGTGCGTGTTTCAATGAAGAAGTTGCTTTCTTGTTTTTTTTTAGATATGATAAGGATCTATTCAAGTAAAAAATTCCCTTTTTTCAGAATTAATTGAAGCTTGTGTCTCCTGGATTCCTCGAAAAGTGAGGCAACTATGGTAACTTTGACATTCGAAATCTACTACATTATATGTATGCTTCAACCAAAATTTAGTTTTGCTGTGTCTCATGAATTATCTCCTCTATCATTATCTTTGTGATGTGTAATGATGAAATGATTTAAGAAAGAAAAACTGAGTTGGTATCAACATGGGGTTTTCTAATTTGTAATGTTTCCTTTAGAACATTTCAAACCTGCAATTATGCCTTTGTATACTTCTTTGTCCACTGTCCATGATTAAACGTCTCCAAAAATAACCCTGTTTTGTTAACTAAATATATGAATCATAGTTATTAAAGTCACCATGTGCGCTAAGGTAACATGTGCCTTGAAAGCCAGGCACAAGTTAAAACATGCACGAGGAGCACATAGATGATTAATATTTTAAAATCTAGAAACATCGAGTAAATTATGTCTTACAGTGTATGATATATAATTTTCAGTCCATTCGACAACAAGAAAGCAAATTTATCCAGCTAATATGAATGACTATAAAAGCAAATTTCACATAGAATACATAATCCATTCATTTAAGATGCACCAAGATGCATGCTTTAGGCCCAAAGTACATGCCTGATAAGGATTGTGTTTGGCATGTCATCAGCAGAAAGGCTGGTTCTGCTACATCTTGAGCCTGAGCACACCCCTTATTGACCTTTTTATAACCATCGTATGCTTGATGTTCTTCGTAAAATATATGTTTAATTAGTGTTTTTACTCATCCATTTGAAAAGTTCTGGGTTGATTATTACAGATTCACACAGAAAGCTTTTTAAAAGTCTCAACATTTAGTTCAATTGCTGACAGAGGGAACAACAGTTGCGATTTATAAGGTATATTTTGCATTGATTATTGATTGACTGAGTACTTTTAAGTTTGGAATCGTTGCATCAGATATGGTTGTAGTTCATTCTTTTAAACCATAACATAATAACTTGCCTGTCTTGCCAATATTTTTCTCTCATTTGACACTTGCATCTTCAATCTGATAGAACACTTGGATGTCTGAAGATGTTGCAAAATGTGAACTGAGAAACTTTCCAACTCCCCTAGTTGTCACGATTAAGAGAAACAATGCACATTTACAGTAGCTGGAACATGATGCACTTACTGGTATGCATACTGCCATCGATTGGAGGTTAACGTTCTGTAATAAAATTAGCGAAGTAATAATGTGGTCAAACTCTTTGAAATATCATCCAAAATGAGAAACTCTATGGTTGTACAAAATCATTTAAGACATGGCACGAGTGCTTTGGTTAAAAATAAAATACGTGTAAATGAAACGTGTTGACGAATAACGTGCACCAATAGCGACAAGGTTCGATATAAATTTCTCAAACCCTAAGTCATCCCACTTTGTTTCTGTCTCCCTTCCCTCTGTGCCGCGTAGAAATCTTCATCTTCAACAAACGTCTTTGCAATTTAAGCCATGTTGTTATTCAACATTTGGAAACAAAAAAATTGAAGAGAAAAAATTTATTTATTCAGTCTTACTTTTTTCATTGCAGTAACCATTTTTTTTTTGTTGTGCACAGATTGTGACATGGACATCTTCACTCAGATAGTGAATAGAATTCAGTGCTAGAAAATTGATTAGCATTAATTCTAAGGCAAATTTTGGTAAGATTTATTCCTTTTCATTTGTTTGCTTTGCTTTGCTGTGATTTTGATTTTATGATTCATCATTTTTGATACTCCAATTTTGATTGCAGATCAGCAATCCAGATATAGTGTTCACATATTTCTAAATGGTATGAGTTTAGACTTCCTCTTTTTATGCTCTCTTTGTCCTGACCAAATCTCAAGTATGATCTTTAAGGATTTTAAAGTAAATAGGTGTCCCTGGTTGCCTAATTCGTAACGTCTAGATCCACGATCTGTGTCATGCCAATTAGTTTGTATTATCACACTTACCGTCGAATACAAAATTTAATGAACTAGTAAATGGGTGATTCAAAGTTGTCTTATTATTTCTCCTCATCATGTGCATCTAGTTGAGATTTAAAGACTGTTACTAAAAACATTTTGAGATCTAATTATGGGTAAAGCCTGTTCTGGACCTGTGATGATGGGATTAATTCCATTAACGAGGCTAAAGAAGCGTGTAAGACCCATAGCGAAAGAGTCAATATTTGTTAATACACCCTCTTAGCATGGGTATGGACCGTATTGTCTGAGACGAGTACTTTTGATGCAATCATTAACGAGGCTAAATTCTTTTTTTTGACATTCTTAATTGCTTTATGTTTTAAACTGTTTGTCAGCTTTGGCTTGAGATGCTTCATTGTCATCTTCTCCTTTCTGGTATTACATTAAAAGGACATTATCTCTTTTTCCACCTTCACCTGCTAACCAAATTTTCTTCTACTTCTCTGAGGTTTAATTTCATGGATACTATTGCAGGCATTTCTCGGTGTAATTAAATTCCTCAAATAGAAGAATGGCTGATGAGAATTTCAATGAGCAGTTCTTGATGGAGAAACTGTCTAAACTAAACAGTTCTCGACAAAGCATAGAATGTATCCTTTCTTTTGACACTAACCATTTTTGTATCGAATGCGATAATGTAGATATATAACATACTGTGGTTTTCTTTCCACATCCCATCACCAATCAGCTTTGTCTCAATGGTGCATTTCTCACCGGAAAAGGGCCAAGCAAGTTGTTGAAATATGGGATGGGTTATTTAAATCTGCACAAAAGGAGCAACTGGTTTCCTTTTTATACTTGGCTAATGACGTCCTACAAAATAGCAGGCGTAAGGGCAGTGAATTTGTGAGCGAATACTGGAAGGTCCTTCCATCAGCTTTGAAGGTTGTTCATGAAACTGGCGATGAAAATTGCAGAAAAGTCGCGTCTAGATTGGTACTTTTTTTCTACTTACTCAATTGATCCTATAACTTCATTTTCCTCTTTTCTTGTTCTTGCATATGCGTGGCTTGCTTTTGCCATGATACTATGAACGATTATACACTTTTTTGTGTCCTATACAAATTGTCATGCCTTTCTGCTCTATATTTTTGATGAGGATTGCTTCTTAACTTTGATAGATTATCCTATATATTATGACATCAATCCAAATTTTACCCTGGCCCAATAGAACCAAGTTTCTTAAAAGTAAGCACAGTCTGTCTCACTCTGGTTAGCTTCTGTTACTAAGGTGTGTGTGTAAATGGAACTAATTTTGGTAAAGAAAATAAGAGATGTAATGTAGCGCTCTTACCCGAGCCACTACTAAACAGACTAATAAGCATGCAACATTAAAACTTAATAACAACAATTAAACAGCGGAAACCAAATAACTTAATCATCTTACAACCCAAATGAAAACAGAACAAACAACAGCAGTCTTAAACATTAATACAACCATATCGAAACATAATTCTAAACAATAAAACGATGAACCACATAAAACCTCCATTGGATCACCACCGAAAACTCAACTGCTCTAGCCACTGCTCTGGTCGTCCGAACCGTCCAACCTAAGACCTGCCCCGTGGAATGGGGTGCCCAAGATGAAAACAAGGACGTGAGCGACAATCGCCCAATACGAGAATGTACGAGTATACAAACTGATATGATGCATGCGAAATGCAATATGCTCGGATATCAAGGATCAAGTCAAGAATCTCATGCTCAGTCTAGAGGCGCCTGAGTGTGTAGTCTCTGATCTGCCCTAGGCATGTTTTGGCTCCCACACTCATCATCAAGACGTGGACCTACAATGTCCAGTCATCAGAGCTAGCAGGTCCCGTCGGACACTGTAGCTCTCGATGCCCCATCGTCCACAATACATAATAGGGCTGAGCGGCCCCAACAAACGAGGTATATCTCAAAAGATACCAGGATCAACATGATATGTCATGCATAATATGCCAAAGCAGTAAAACATGGATAATGCAACACATAAATATGCAGCATATAAGTGTGTATACTACCTTGGATATCTCAGTCAGTACATCACGTACCTCACTAAAACAATCTGACAGAAAGCTCTTAACCTAGACAATACCAACAATATGAAATCACTATCAAACCAGATTCTGAATTACCAAACATGCTATAAAGTTCTTCCTAAAGGCTTTAGGATTATACCTGCGTCCGTCGTCAGCCCGCTGATGATTTCTCGATCTCAGTTCACCGACCCTCCCTCGAGTCGACACTGGCTCCGAAACTTCCCGACACCAAAGTGCCCTAGAAACTGGCTAGAAAACCTAAGGTAAAAGACTAGAACTCTCTCTCTCTCTCTGAAGGATGCGGAGTAGGAAACAAAAGAATTCGGCTTCCATTTATAGGCTGCATCCGGACTATTTCAGAAATCCGAATCAATCTTATCCGCCACGTGTCAGAATCTCATTCGTCTGGTTGGATTTCTCGAGATAACGTAATCGAAAGCAGATCGGGTTATCCATTTAAAATTCGGTGAATCCAACAGATTAATCCAAAATTATCAATTCGTTAATAATTCTTAATTAACAACTCTTTAATTATCTCTTAATTAATACTTCATTCAAAATAAGAATTCGAGTCATTACATGTAACAAAAATAATGGACTTTAAAAACGCAACCATGCTAGGGAAGGATATTACGCCACTTGTTATAGGAACACTGAACGGTGGGCGGGGGTGTACATCTTGTACTTACTAAACTTAGTTGTGAAACCATAGAAATTCTGTTCATTTCTCGCTGATTGAGATTACAATTCTAAGTTGGAGTTGTCGTCCACTAACTATCTTTTGAATGATGCACTTTTAGTGAACTCCATACTTTTCTGAACCATAGTCTGTGCCCCTTTTCTAAGAGCTTACTACCATCAACGACCCTTTAGTTTGTTGTCATCTTCATGATTACTGACATCTTGCACGCGCTTTACTGCAGGTTGACATCTGGGAAGAACGGAAAGTATTTGGATCGAGGATTCAAAATCTTAAAAATGAAATGCTGGGAGAGAATCCTTCTGCAATCCACGGTGGAAGTCCTCCTGATATTACACTCGAAATAACTTTGATCCTATCAAGTTTTTAAAAAGAGATGTAAGTATAATTCCATCAAGTCGCGAGCTTAATTGGTGTAGTTTTCATCTGATTGCAGCAGTATTTTGGCTTTCTGCTTTTCAACTTTCACCTCATACGTTGGTCAATTTCTTAACAGTATCTTCCCCCTTTGGTTGATCCTAGAAATCGGCTGTTGGATGGTTGCCAAGAAAAATCTTGACCACTTTCCATTTGGTACGAGAAGAAGAAGTCAATGAAGAAACCACCTTAATTATTTGTGGAAATGCCGTTTCTAGCATTCAAGAAATAGTCGATTTTGTAGATGCTTCTTCTCAAGGTATGATTTGGTTGAGTTTCCATTAGATTTGCTTCTTGTTGGAAATGGATTATAGGCGAGTTTGGAAACAAAATCAGATAGCTAAAGAATATTTTATTCAGCAAGGCTTTGCTTTTGAAAGTATTTTTGATACAAAGTAGTAGTAGTTGTTAAATGCAAAGAAATGAGCTGAAAAACTTACTATATTTTTTCAATTATTCAGTCGTTCTGTGAAGGATGAATATAAGTATTTAAGCTGCTATCTTCTGTAACCGTAAAAGTGCTAGGCTAATACAAAAAAGATAAAAAGTAAAACTCGTTTTATTCAACTCTATATAACCAACACAACCCCCTCAAGCTTGATACAAGTTTCGAGTACCAAGCTTGGACAGTAGATACCGATGCTGATCTTTTCCCAAGCTCTTGGTGAAGATGTCAGCAAGTTGATCAGTGGTAGAGATATGAGCGGTTTGAAGGAGTCTCATCGCGATCTTCTAACGGACCACGTGACAATCTATTTCAATATGTTTAGTACGCTCATGGTACATTGGATTAGCAGCAATGTGAAGTGCTGCTTTATTGTCACAATAAAGAGTTGCTGGTTGAGGAAGTGTGAATCCCATATCATGCAGAATACCACAGATCCAAATGATTTCACATGTGGTAACTGCCATAGCTCGGTATTCTGCTTTGGCCGAAGATCTCGACACGGTATTTTGCTTCTTGGTTCGCCAAGATAATAAGGAATCACCAAGTTTAACACAGAATCCAGTCAATGAACGTCTTGACATAGGGCAAGAAGCCCAATCGGAACCACAATAAGCTGAAAGAACCATAGAGTTCTTTGCTGTCAACAAGATACCCAAACCAGGAGAACACTTGAGATATTTGACCACTCGAATAGCAGCATCTATGTGAGATTGTTTTGGGGAATGCATGAATTGGCTAAGATGCTGAACCACATAACATATATCAGGCCTTGTGATAGTAAGATCAACCGACCAACTAGTATTTGAAAGGAGTCTGGACTGTGCAGCAAGGGATCATGAGGATTACCAGGTCTGTCGTGATCAATAATGTAATCCAACTCCAAAGTTGTCAATTTCTTATTTTGTTCCATATGTGTATCGAATGGTTTGCTCCCAGCTATACCAATATCCGCAATGAGCTCCAATGCATATTTGTGTTGATTTAGATAGATTCCCTCAGGTGATTGAGCAATCTCAATGCCCAAAAAATATTTTTACTTGCCAAGGTTTCGGATTTGCAAACGAGAGTGCAAGAAATGCTTCAGGTTTGCAATTAACTCTGAATTTTTCCGTGGGATGACAATGTCATCCACACAAACCACTAGAATAGTGATATGCTGGGAATCTCTTCTGGTAAAGAGGGAGTGATCATGGTGGGATTGTGTGTAACCAGCATCTTGCATTATCACTGCAAATTTATGATTACATTGCCTTGAAGCCTGCTTAAGACCATACAACGACTTGCGCAAACGACATGCTTTATGATGACCTTGAATGTGATAGCCAAGCGGAAGCGTCATAAAAATCTCCTCGTCCAAATCACCTTGAATAAAGGCATTAGCCACATCCATTTGTGTCAGAGACCAGTTATTAGTTGCTGCCAAACTATGCAAGCATCGGATGGCGACTATCTTGGCAGTAGGGTGACTATCTTGGCAGTAGGAAAAAAATTGTCATGGAAATCAATTCTCGGTTGTTGCGTATATCCTTTGGCGACCAAACGGGCTTTGAATTTATCAACCGATCCATCCGGGTGATGCTTTGCTTTGTGCACCCATCGACAACCAATGGGTTTAACATTATCAGGAAGATCAACCACATCCCAAGTACAATTAGAATCCAGGGCTGCAAGCTCTAATTCCATAGCCTTTTGCAATCTAGGATCTCTTATTGCCTTATGGTAAAAGCGAGGCTCTGAAAATGAGGAAATGGCAGCTGCAAAGTTTTGATAGGGTGGAGAAAATATGGAGTAAGAAAGGTGTTGAGAGATAGGACACAAGCACTGAGTAGAGTTACTTTGAGGCAACGTAGGACAAGAAAAATCTCGCGTCCACTGAGGAATTGTTCTAGTCCTACAAGATCTTCTCAATGGTAAAAAATCATCACTACCTGGCAGTGGCAAAACCGAAGACTCATTTGTGGATTGAAGATGGCATTGATCTTCATGGAAAGTTTCTGGACAAGTAGACGAAGTTGGAAATGGGGAAACAAATGGCACATTCTCGGCAAAAGGAAACAAGTCCTCATGGAAAATAACATCTCGTGAGACAAAAATTTTCTTGTTCTGAATATTAATGACTTTATATCGCTTTTGGACATTGGAATATCCCAAAAAGACACAATCTGTGGCACGAGCAGAAAATTTGTGATCAATGGTGGGGGATGCAACATAACAAAGACATCCCAAAACTTTAAGATGATTATATGCTGGACTTTTGTGACATCTCGAAAGGTGTTTTGTTTCCTAGGACAGGACTTGGTGTTCTGTTGATGAGGTAAACTGATGTCAACGCACAATCACCCCAAAACCGTAGAGGAAGAAAAGCTTGAAATCTTAAGGATCGAGCTATGTCAAGGATGTGTCTATGCTTGTGCTCAACCACTCCATTTTGTTGTGGTGTATAAGGATTGGAACTGAAGCGAACAACACCATGCGAGGCAAAAAATTTGCTACACTCGGATTTGAAAAAATCAGCTGCATTATCCGAGCTAATGAACTTAATTTGACCAGAGAATTGTATGTTCACTAAGGCAAAAAACTGTTTAAGAATCCCGAACACATCTAGCTTAGATTGCAACAAAAAAACCCAAGTTACTCTTGAAAAATCATCAACAATTGTTAAGAAATATTTATCCCTATTATATATAAGTCATAGGTGTATTAAATAGACCCCAAATGTTCATGTGTATGAGTTGAAAAGGAGACAAGGTTTTTGTCAAGCTTAACTTGGGAAATGCTAACTTAGATTGCTTTGATAGGGGACAAATCCAGCAATGCTTTAATTATATATTCTTTGTCAAAAAGGGTAACAAATACATCTTGGAAACAGACATATGTCCTAATCTGTTGTGCCAAATGTCACAGTCAACCGATATTGAATTCTGACACACACAATTATTCTGGTAATGCAAGGTATTACAACTGGGATTAGAAAAAGGCAATGAAGTTACAACATAAGAGGGGTTGAAGTGCTGGATCAGCTGATTGACAAGATGATACACCCCATTCTTTTCTTTACCAATCCCAACTATCCTCCCACTCGTTAGGTCCTGAAACAAGCAAAATCGTGGATAAAAGATGATAGAACAATTATGAGATTTGGCAAACTTGGAAACAGATAAAAGATTGAACTGAAAATGAGGAACACAAAGTACATTATGCAAGGTAATTGATGGAGATAGAAATACTGAACCAATGTGGCTAATGGATAGCTTATTACCATTTGGCAACTTGACAGAATTATATGAATCGGCCATGGGTTTAGCACCTTGCAGCAATGATGGACATCCAGTCATGTTTTCATTTGCACTTATGTCTATTATCCAATCTGTATAAAATTTTGGAAGCACATTACCAGCCATATTAGCGACTGGTGTGTTCGTGCTATGGATGTTATGGCCTCCCAATAGCTTTATTATCTCAGCATATTATTCTTGAGTAAAAACTGGAGCAGGGGAAATGCTAACTTCTGTCAACAATTCCTTAGGAGCATTGTCTTCAGCCAAGTTCACCGCTACAACAGGTTTCTTTAGTTTTACATAGCTTTTCAGATTCTTTCTATGGTCACCACAAGGTTGCTGCCCATGTAAACGATGTCCTGGAGGATATCCAACCAGTTTGTAGCATGTGGCTTCAGTATGTCCCGTCCAGTTGCAATATTCACAATAAGGATGATTTTTATTTGATTCCTCAGCTTTGTATTGTGTGGAGTAGAACATTGATGCTGGTTGTTGGACTACCGAAGTCAATGATCTATGGGATTCCTCTTGAGATGTAATAGAGAAAACCTGTCCAACACTTGGAACCGGACTCATCATAAGGATTTGGCTCTGAATTGACATGTAGCTATCATTCAATCCTATGGGAAATTGAAGTAGTTTTTGTTGCTGATCATGACTCACGTATTTCCTTGCTGTGTCACATTCACAAGAAGGAAGCGTCACCAACGAAGCATACTCATCCCATAGATGTTTGAGTTTCAAATAGTAAGCTGATATTGTATTATTTCCTTGATTCAAATGACTGATATCACGATGAATAGAAAGATCCGAGAACCATTCACATTATCAAACTGTTCTTTCAAATCATTCCAAATTATTGAAGCATTTGTTGAATATACAATCCCTCTGTAGATCTCTTTAGAAACAGTATTCATAAGCCATGAAACTGATGCAAAGAAGCATGTCCAATCGTAGGTCGTGGATAAGAATCATCAATAAACGCAATCTTATTTTTAGCTCTTAACGCAATTATCATAGCTTGACTCCAAATTCCATAATTCTCGACCCCAAGCAGTTGATCATTCACCAAATTCATTCCTGGTGTATCAGAAGGATGCAAGAACAAATGATCATTGAAATTACCTGAATTTGCCATGACTCGAATTAAGCACTGATCAATTAAGCTAATCGCCAGCAGCTACTTCGATCAGGTTCCTGTCTGCCGTCGCAATCTTCGCTGTGCAATTACGACAATCACACAATAGATCCCAGCCGAGTGAGTAGATCTTGTATCGCATCAAGAGGTAGGATCGAAACCCACTCTCTGATACCATGTTAAATGCAAAGAAATGAGCTGAAAAACTCACTATATTTTTTCAATTATTCAGTCGTGCTGTGAAGGATGAATACAATTATTTAAGCCACAATCTTATGTAACCGTAGAAGTGCTAGTCTAATACAAGAAATATAAAAAGTAAAACACGCTTTATTCAACTCTATATAACCAACAGTAGTTTCATGTTTGAATATTATGCTTAAAAAACATCTCTTCTTTTCATTTTTTAGAAAGAATCAGAATCTGTAAATATGACATTTGCCAGCTTGTAGATTTGAGTTTTTTTGAACTCTTTATATATTATAAAAGCTCAAAACAACGCCAATTTTTTTCCCTAAAAACACTTTTTAATTAAGAAAGCAAATGTAGCAAAAGTTTTATTTTATTTATTTAAAGCCAAACACGATATAGACCTTGCTTCAAACTTCTAAAAAGCACAGAAATTCGGTTGGTTCAGCAATCACACACTATAAATGTGATAACGTGTGTGATAGCTTTTGTTTTTTGATCTAATCGTTTGGTTGTACTTTATGCTTAAGATACGCATTCCTTGACTTGTTAACATCAAATATTGATCTTTGAATTTGTGTTAAGGTAACCTGCAAGGTTCTGACATAGTGGATTACATTCAGAAACAAGAGAACATCCTTCAGCAGTGCATTAGCCAGCTTGAGAGCTCCACGGCAATTAGAGTTACTCTAATTTCTCAGATCAAAGAAGCTCTGCAGGAACAAGTATGGTCTTATTTCTCGGAAATTATTTGTGTGCAATGAAAATAGTTATGTGGATTTGCTTATGGCTTATGCATTGTACTATTGTAGTATTTGAATTCGATCAGTCTTTTGATTTTTTTCCCCTCAAAATTCTCATCGTCCTAGAAAAATTGAGTTTTCTACTACCATGTTTTGTTGAACATGATCAACCTTTAATTTTGGTGGTGGAAATGGAAAAAGCTTTTCTTGCAAAATTTGCCTAATATATTTTAATATTAAAAAGATGACCGATACAAGAAATATGAGTTTAAACTGAATGCTGAAATATTTCTGAAAGATTTTACTTTGAAAAAAAGAAAGATTTTACTTTGAAAAAATCAAAATCTATTTGAAAGATAGGCATGAGGAAATAGTGAAATATGCATATATTCTTATTATTTAGTTTAGTGTCTAAATTCCTCGTAAAATGCTAAATTGATCTAAGAGAGTGATAATCACATGGTCTACATTTTTTGTCGTCAGTTGTTAAATTCTGACAAATTATTTTTTCCAGGAGTCAAAGCTTGATCTACTTCAAACTGAGATACATGTAATATCTCTATCTCATTCATGCACTTATATATAGCAAGAAGCACGTGCATTGCACGGGAATTTTACATTCTTGATTGATATTTATTCTCAATGTATTTGTTATTTTCTTCAGTTTATTCTTCTATTGAAGAGAGAATATGGTGGACGTTTGCAGTGTTTTTGTTTTCGTTTTATGAGTTAGTGATGGTGGAGTCTTGTGCATGTCTCGCCATGATTGCCATAAGTGCAGGATCTTATGTTTCCTTATTTATATGATGATTAATTTTTATTGTTGTTGTTATCTATTGATACAAAATCAAGAAGATACGTACAAGCGTTTCTATACTGTGGCAGCAATTGATTTAAAAAGCATTAATCAAATCCAAAATTTCTTACATTCAAACTATGAAGTTTCTGATTTTCTTGATATTTGGCTGCGTATCTTGAAAGATCATATTATTTGTGCGCCTTTTGTGCATTAACAGTTCTTGTGACGTGTAGGTTGCTCAGAGCCAGATCAAGAAAGCAGAAAAAATAAAACTGAAGCTAGCATCTTCCCCAACTCTTCGAACAATGAATCAACCTATGGTTGAAACGGGGTTTTCAACAGTGAAAAATCGGGTTGGGCCTTCGTTATCGTACGAAGAGGATCGAACGAAGGCGGCAGCTGCTGCTCTAGCCGCACAACTTACCTCCATATCATCTTCTGCGCAGATGCTTACTTCCGTGTTCTCATCTCTCGTAGCAGAAGAGCTGGCATCAAGGAGTGCTGGGTTGAAACGGCCCAAGCTAGAATCACCACCACCACCACCACCACCACCTTTTTCTAGCTTGAACAATGCTGAGGTAGTTAGTTCTACCTATTTTCCTCAATTGATCCCGTCACAAGCTCCGTATTACCCACCAGTTGGTAGCTCTTATAACCATGGTTTGAGCAACCAACTACTGCCTCCAACTATGGCATATTGTGGGCCTGGATCATCACCGCAGCAACCCAGCCAGCAGCCGCCATCTCAGCAGCATCAGCAATCTGGAAGTGGTGGACATTTCGGGACAGTGGGTACCGGATTCTATGGGCACCAACCGTCGATCCCTCCTGTACAGAAACAGTNGTTAACTTAACAAAACGCATGTAATTTGCACGTTTATTGCACGTAAAAATAATTTAACAAGAAACATATATAAAAAATTCAACGTTAAATTATTTGTATTGTTTATTGATTGATATATTGTTTCTGTTCAGTTTTAAAAATGGATAAAAGCTAGCTGTTTCTATTTTCATAATAAATTGAAACCTTATTATGATGTGTTGCATGATAAAGCATTGATATAGAATGTATTTGAAGGGCTATTCATAATTAGTATTCACTGCCCTGACGCGTGCTATTTTGTAGGATGTCGTTAGCTAAGCTAAGTATAAAAAGGAAACCGGCGAGGTTTAAATAATCCATTCCATATTTCAACAAGTTGCTTAGCCTTTTTGCGGTGAGAAATGGACCACTGCTTGAGACAGTTAAGGCTGATTGGTGATTAATTGGATGTTGAAACAAAACCACAGTACATGCATTCAACACAAAAATGATAATTAATTGTCTCGAATTAAATAAAGAAAAATATCTTTTTTTAACAAAGTTATTTGATTGATATACATCTACTTGAATTGTATAGCATCTGGGCCGGCTAGGCTTGGCTTCACAAATTATTGTTGGATCCCATATTTTTCGAAAAACTGATCATAACAATTAAGTTACAAAATATACTCGAAAACTAAAATTTGTTTACTTTTCTTTTCTCTCCGACCGGTATTTTTTGATATATTTAACAACTATTTTTATCTGATCTTACTTTGTAAGAATAAATATAATAACCAAACAATTTTACGTTAAATCTACGTGTTTTATGAGAATTTTTGTTGGAATTTATAAGCTTAATGAATGTAAATTAAGCAAGCAAGTTTGAGTAAACTCGAAACGGTAGCATCGGGAGTAGTCCGAGCTCCGAAAGCATATAGGACGCATCGACCGCCCAAAAATGGGTATTCTAGACAGTGCAAGGCGGTGCGGTGCGGTGCGGTGCGCTTTAGCGGCCAAATTTGGCCACCCCAGTGCGAGGCTCACTGATTCACGGATTAAATTATGGTTTTTCGAGTTTTACAGACTTCATGATGACTTTTGGTAGTTTATACATGTTCTTTGATCAATGGGACACATCATATGACTAACATGTCCTTGCAGATTAAAAAAACATTAAATATATGATCTTTGATTCTTGACAACCACTTTTGAACCATATTTTGAAGGCATTTTTCATAAAACATTAAATATATTATCTGTGATTCTTGACAACCACTTTTGAACCATATTTTGAAGGCATTTTTCATGTACTCGTTTTGCTTCTTTATATTTTTGTCTAAACAAGAGAGAGTACACTAAATTTTTGGTTATTGTGAAAGGGGATCGATTAAGGTGCCCGAATGCACAACGGAAGTTTAAAAAAAAATTTTTTCAAGGGCAAAAACCGAGCACCCTAATCCTATAATGTGTAGCAAATACAAAAACACCAAAATGTCATACATATGATGTTTAGAATTTTTACCTATCAATCTCTTGAGATTGATGATGGCTCCAACTAAGGCGTAAACACCTTAGCTCTTGAATGACAAGACAATCTTCAAGCTCTCTTTGCTCAAAATTAGGCCCACCACTTGCAAGCTAGAACCCCTCTTATTTTGCACTAGAAAAATAGGAGGATTTTTCAAGGAGAAGTATTTTCTTTCCTCAACTATTGAAAAAGAAAATTGAGAGAAAAATGAAGGATAGATGTGTTGGAATTTTCGGCCATGTAGTGGAGTAGGAGAGAAGGAGAAATTTTTTTTCTTGGTTGGGCAAAAAACTAAAGCAAAAAGGTGCATGTGCATGCATAGATTATTGAAAAAGTTGCCTCTAACCCTTCACCTCCCTTGCTTGTCTACTACTTGGGCTTGTAACAATTACAAGGCCCATGGACTTTTATTTAAATTGTCTCAAACAAATTTGATACCAATTAAATCTTACTTGAATTTACTCAAGCCACTAGTTAAACAATTATTCCAATTGGGCTCTACAAGACCCAATGTTATTTAATTAATTCAACACTTGAATTAATTTAATTATTTGGACTCTACTAGGTCCACTAGTGTTTAATTAATTTAACACTTGAATTACTTTAATTTAGTCCATAATAATGTTTATGAAAATCACAATTTTCAAATACATTATTTATTTGGCCAACTTTTAATTTAGGAACACTTCCACAAATTAGAAGTTACATTTCCCTAATAGAAGTCATACTTCTATTTTTCCCTACGCTTATAAACTCTTTTATAAGCCGTTTAACACATTAAACTATTTTACTTCTCAACGGGATCTAGAAAGATAGTACTTGTGTTGCCCTCAATGGTTCATTGATACAACTAGCCGTGGGTTCACATCTCAATGTGATTCGGGACTAAACATGTCCTTATTTGGGCATACCCCAATTGCTCCATTCTTACTTATCAACTCCTTGATAATAAGAACGTCAGAACTCAAGTCTGATAGTACCCAACCAATCATGTTAAACGCCTAGCAGCATCGCTTACATGATTCCCTAGGTATCAAATGATAGTGCCTGCAAGAACCATTCAATTATGGTTAGTGTACAGTACGGTCCCTTCATCACATATATCCCGATCGATTCGATAACCATTGGTATATCGAGAGTCGTCAATGAATCGATACTATGTGTCATGTCCTAGTCGCATCGATGGTGGAATCTATGAAACCCCTTTCATAATTACCACCATACTTTGATCAGAGATTTCATACTACATACACATAAGATATCCATACCCGAAGGTAAGCGGTGAATCCCCGACTACAATGCATCGACTCCTATATGTTTCGACAAAACACCCAACCTTGCCTCTTAATGACCCCATATGAGTCGGTAAAGAAGTCAAAGTACAATGCTAGCACATAGAGTCTCAATGTTGTCCCGGGTCATAAGGACTAATGGCATACAACCATAAACTAGGACGTTTCCACTCGATAAGTGAGAACCACTTGGAAAGTCTTTTATGGAGGGTTTTTCAGTGCACTCTACCAGGAGCACCTATCTGCATGCTCGGACATCACAATGTCCCCTACCAATGAAACATGGTACTCACATCGCAGATACTAGTCTCGAACTCGAGCGGCCTATATCATTCTTAGCGGCGGCTGAATCGACTAGGAACTGTTTAGAATATATACTATTCCAAATATGAGTTTCATGATACTCATCATATGAGCATCTCATATTCTTTCTACTATTTGTATATTCAAGGATTTTATCTATGCAACATGCATGGGTATACAGATAAAAAAGTGCCAAAACAATAATTTCAAATATTATTAAAATAAAGACTGTTTATACGTAGAGTTTCATTGTGAACACTCGGCCAACACTTGGCTCGACGTGCACCTACTCTAACATATTGTTCTTAAAAAATACTGCGTTGTATCTGCAAAAAGAGTTGTTGTATCTTCGTAGAGTATTGTCATAGAACCGAAACACCGAGAAGGGACAAATTCTTCTTAAGGAGAAAATGTTCAACACTTACCTCAACTCTCATTCGTTGCAGAATTCATTCACCATCTTGAGGTTTTTCAAGGTCTTACAAACAACAATCTTAAGAAGAATTTTATTCTACTTCATCGATACACTAAAATATCTAAAGATAGTCTCTTCATCTACTACAACAAATGTCCCAATACACAAAGAGAAAAACCAGAGAAGTTCAATGGCACATATTTTAAAAGGTGACAACAAAAGATGTTATTCTATCTTACCACACTGAGTTTGGCAAGGGTTTTTAAAGAAGATCCTCCCATCGTTCCCAAGAAAGAATTCTACCCTAGTAAGAGGGCTGCACTAGATATATGGAATCAAAGTGATTTTCTGTGTACGAACTATATTCTGAATGGACTGAAAATGAACTCTATGATGTGTATCTTCAAGTCAAGATTGCGAAGTAACTCTATGAAACTGCAAAATACATATTAAACAAGATACCCCACAATAAAAATGATTAGTCACCTTATGAGTTGTGAAAATGTTATAAAACTTCTTAAAAAAAACCTCAAAGTACGAGGATGCTTCACCAATACTGAAATATCAAAGCAAAAACAAGTCAGAGTTAGGCCAAACAAGGTCGACTGCATATTCACTGGATATACACTTAATAGCAGTGCCTATAGATTTATAGTGCACAAGTTTTAAAAATTTGAAATGAGTGTAAACATGACAATTCAGTCAAAAAATGTCATGTTCTTTGAAAATATATTTCTTTGAAAGGAACCTGGAAAGGAAAGAAGGTGGATCTAGCAAAAGAAAGATAGAGATGGTGGTTGGAGGTTCTGCACCTACTGATGAACCTTCACAAGATAAAAATAATGGAACACATAAATGTTCTTTTAAGGTAGAAGAACCTCGACGAAGTGAAAGGGCTAGAACCTTGAAGTCCTTTGGTCCAGATTTTCACACTTATATGTTGGAAAACAAAACAAAGAACTTACAAGATGCTTTGTCTAGTCCTAAATATCCTTATTCAAAAAAGCCAACAATATCGAATTAGATTCCATAATTCAAAATCATTCTCGAGAACTAGTGGATCTTCCACCAGGTACCAAACCATTAGAATGCAAATGGGTCCTAAAAAGAACGTATAAAGTTGATGGAACAATATAGAAATACAAGGCTAGATTGGTGGCTATGGTGGCTAAAGGCTATAGATAGAAGGAAGGCCTTGATTTCTTCGATACATATTCACCATTTTCAAGAATAACTTTCATTTGTGTAGTCATTGCAATTGCAACTTTGTATAACCTTGAGATATATCAAATACATGTCAAAATTTCTTTCTTGAATGGTGATCTTGAGGAACTAATATATACGGAACAATAGAAAGTTATATTGTTTGGGGTAAGGAAAGAACAGTATGTTGAATTATTAAGTCTTTGTATGGACTTAAACAAGCTCTTAAGTTGTGGCATGATAAATTTGACAAAGTAATGTTGTCAAATGGTTTTAAGATTAACTAGTATGAAAAATGTGTTAACATTAGAAACACGTGAGAATCTTATGTAATAGAATGTCTATATGTAGATGAAATACTTATAATGGTGAGTAATCAAGACATGATCAAGACAACAAAGAAAATGTTGAAGAAACATTTTGATATGAAAGATATTGGCATAACTGATATTATAGTATAGATTAAAATCTCTTTGAATTCTGACGTAATAGTCATATCTCAGTCTCATTATGTTGAGAGTATCTTGAGGAAGATTAATGCTTATGACCATTCTCTAGTAAAAATGCCTCTTGTGAGGCCCGGTTATTATAATTACTATTAATTATAAAACAATAATGATTAAATATAAATCTGTAGCGGAAAATGATTTAAAATACTTAAAAATGGTCTGGAAAAATTTCGGTACGACCTTCCTGTAAAAAGTACATATCAAAAATTGAAAATACCTGTAAAAGAAAAATGACTCAAGGAAGATACTGCTGCATCCATAAACAATCACACACAAGTTCCGACCACACACAAATCAACAATCCACAGACAACAGTTCAAATAAAGTCGGCAAGGCTAACAACACATGAACTAAATCCAAACTCACCATAACAACTCCAAATAACCATACAAATACACGGGTATCTCTACGGTAAATAGATTCTGACATAAAACTGACCAGACTCCAATATAATAAAAATGAACTAACTGGGAGACTTCAACTCTAGGAACCGAGTAATCTTATCTCAATCACGAGCTCCACTAGCAGACCTTCTGCCTGGTGCTGCAAAACTACTCGGATAACCTACCATGATTCCCAACAGCAACCACAGTAACTTCCTCGATATAAAAAACTGAGGTTAGGATTCTGGTATGAAACAGTTAAACAACAATAACGATAATCATAAATAATTCATAGACATACAATACAATGAAATATGCAGACTCAATAACAACAAGAGAATATGAGCCAACAAACTGTATAATAACAATAAGAATAATGCTCGAGCAATAACACAGGAGAGCTACATCATCATGCAGCGAAATCGCCCTGCCAAATATACGAGGTATGTCGTGTTGTACTAATAAACACACATGAATCAGCCTCCATATAGCTGATAATGATACAAAAGGGAAGCACAATAAGGAACAACATATGATGTCAATGTTTCAAGTGCATATCAAACATAAAATGCATCAAAAAATAGACAATCATAATTTTAATATAAAGGATAATTCCACTCGAAAGCCGTCGGCTGATTCTGAAATAACCATGTGTGCCAGGAATAAAATATAACAAGAGGAACATATCACAAGAATGATATGGCTCAACATGAATGCCATAAAATCATACACTAAACTAAATACCATAAATATGTCAAATAATTGAATATAACATCAACAAGGTATTTAACAACTCATTTAACTCCACAGATTAACATTAACAACTTTTATAAATCATATAAATATGTCTAAAACAAACTTTGAACCACAACAAGCTCAACTTTGATCTACTCGACCTAAAAAATAAGATAACATGTCGAATATTTCATACATCAATCCACAATAACAAATAATTCATATAAAATTTTCCAAACTTCTCAACTTGGAATGATTTTATTAGATATTCAACTCAACCAAATACTTATCCAAAATATACTTATCATACAACTCAAAATCCTAACTCAAACCATCATATTTCAACAGAAGACATAAATGTGAGATTCAATCATTTCGACAAATTTATATACCGAAAATCAGAAACCAAGTGTAGTTGGTTCTGTCACGGTTTGTGGATTTGACACTTAATAGCATAAAATTCACATCTAACTCAGTATTGATTCAAATCAATATCTGTCAATTATAAATGAAATAAAACTCAAATATATAGTTTTTACAGTTGAAAACATATTCAAATTCTCAATCTTTTGTGGTCAAAATTTATTAGAACACACTGCATTAACCCAATTCACGGACAAAATTATGTAACCGAGCAATTCTAAGAAAACATGTATAACTATCTTGATTCTTAATGGAATTAAATGATTCTTGTTTCATTTCAAATATAATGCATAGATCTACAACTTTTATGTGAGCTAAAATTCCAGAATCCTAGTGCACGCAGCTCATATACCCGAGATACAATAGGTTTGCATCCCAACTCAAATACAAAATATAGTTTAGACACATTTTGGTAGAAAATTCAAATTCATAATTGATTGAAATTCAATTATTCTAGTGACCAAAGAAAGTAACACAGAGTAGTACAAGTTCTATTTTTTTTTATCATAACTACAAATTCACATTGAATAAATCGCAACCACCAGGAAACAGGCACATTATACCACAAATCTCAACCTTGAACCAAAATGAATCGAAGTTCTTAAACTTTGAAGCCTAAAAATTGGTATATCTTCAAAAACTCTTGGGCTACAAAATAAAGCAGGACATGAGATCTTCAAGCCCTAAAGTACAAAAGAAAATGAGAAGAAACGTTGGAATCGACAAGTAGCTGATAGCTCGGCCCCCCTTCCACGCATAGAAAAAACTCACAAACAGAGCTCTGTGCGGACAGAAACAAATATAAAGAACAATGATTGATGGCTCAAATCTAAGCTACAGATGTGGGAACAAACACTTCAAGAATTTTTTAGTTTCGACATCGTACGACAAAGTATTGAGGAATCTTCTATTGCTACTACAATAGTGACGAGAGAAAGGGTGGGAAAATTAGGAAAAAGGGACTGTATTGTGTTTTTTTTTGAAAAAAACGATTCATGGTTCAAATTACCTTTATGTCCCTATGTTTTAAGTTTAAATTCTTTAAACACACCCTTTTTATCTAATTATCCCCGATTAAACATCCATAGCATCTTTTCGAAAAAAAGTTCAAAACCTCCGACCGTTCCAGTAAAACCCTCGAAAAACCCTTCCCTCAAGGCGACACTTACTCAATCGAAGGAATGGAAAACGAAAATGTGGTAAGATTCGCGTTTATTTCGATTTTTTGCTTCTGTGTTTTTGTCCATTTTCGTGATTTATGTATGCTGTGTGCGTGTGAATGGCCATTTGTTTTTTTACTTTGATGGTCGACGATGAGAGGTCTACCATAACGTATGGTTGACCTCACATGGTCGACCATCAAAGTGAAAAAGCCAATAGATTATGGTCGACCACTTTGTTTTTTATGGTCGACCATGTGTTCAAATGGTCGACCATAGGTTATGGTCGACAATTTGTGTTCGACCATAGCCTATGGTCGACCATTTGATGGTCGACCATACAAACAAGGTGGTCGACCATAATCTATTGGTCGACCATAGGTTATGGTCGACCATTGTGGTCGACCATAATCTATGGGCGACCACAAATGGCTATGGTCGACAATTTGTGGTCGACCAATATTTCCGTAACTGTACTAATTTTTTTTGTGTCACAGGTTTATTTGCCGAGGAAACTTGGCAGAGATGCAGTATTTCGATGCAAATTAACAATTCAATCGAGATACAAAGAGGTTTATGAGAAGATTCATCGCTATTTGAACAACGACGAGAGAACCCATTTTTTCGAGCAGTCGGCTTTTGGTAATTTGGTTAGGTATTATAGAGATTTTAACATTTCCAGTCAAATTATATGGTATTTAATGAGTAATAAGATTGTTGATAGTAGTAGTGATGATTTGTGGACGGTGGTGCGCAAAAGGCCGGTTAGATTTTTTTTGTTAGAATATTGATTAATAACGGGTCTCGATTGCGCTATAGAGCCCGAAGATTTATCAGATAGAGATGTATTTGGCACCACACACTTTTCCGGTAAGTCTGAGATTGCTTTGAGTGATTTGGAAGGAAAGATTAATATCGAAGTGCATAATGAGACTGGTATAGATGTGGAGAAGATAAAGATGGCTAGTCTATACTTTTGTTGTGCCGTATTTGGTTAGGCGACGAGGAAAAAGACGAAGAAGATCGACCCTAAATTTTTTAGGCTTGTAGATGATTTGGATAGGTTCAACCATTATCTCTGAGGTAAAGTAACCTATCGAGATGCTGTCCGATGTTTGAAGAAGGACCTTTTATAGCGATATAATTATCTCACCGAGGCACAAGGTCGGAAAGAAGTTGACGTCAGCTTACTTGTCGGCGGTTTTGTTCTACCTCTGCAGGTATATTATTTTTTGAATGTTAAAGTGGATTTGATATCTTTATTTCTACTAGTAACATTGTTTGAAATTTATGTTACCGATCCTTGCTTATGAATGTTATCCGAGCGTGGCACAAAAGGTAGCAAGGAGAAGAGATGTGGAAGGTTTGATGTTGCCCAGGATGTTTCAGTGGGTGACTAACACATGGTCGTCAAACCGTGCCCGAACTGGCGCTGATATCGCTGCAGCCTTTGGTGGTTCTCCTATAGATGTAAATAATATGAATTGATTTGATATAATAACTGTGGACATTAATTTTTTATTAAAATGATCTGTTATTAATTATATGCAGGATTGTCTTAGATTTTTGACTCCTACTCCTGAGGAGCTAGTTTCACCTTATTACACGACCGGGATTTTTGTTGATTCTGCACCTGATGCGGTCATCACTCGGGTGCTCGAGCTCTGGAGGAAAGGTGAAACAGTCATATGTAGCGAGCACCCTTTGGAGTCTCCCTCAGTCCAGCACACGCCTTCTGCACATTCAAGTCCTGTTTTTTCCGGCAACTTTTATGGTGATATGAGTAGATCAGTCCAGCACACCCTTTCTGCAAATGCATCTCAGGACGTTTCCGGCACCCGTTCTGGTGATCTTAATAGATCCAGCTCTAGCACTAGTTCTCCAATGCGTACGGGTCCTAGAGTCCACTTTGGACTCAATCCTTCCCGCCACCCGTCACCGTTGGAGCATCGTTTCGAGAGGCGGTTGACTGCCTTGGAGGATTCCGTTGCGTCTATGCATGTTAAGATGTCAGCAGAATTTATTGAGACCAGGACGTCTATCCGGAATATAGATATGGCTTTAGATGACTTGAAATCGAGTTTCAATCTTGGTCTCGATGAGTTGAGATCGAGTTTGACTGAACAGATCAGAGCTGGTTTTGCTGAGATGAGGTCTAACATGCTAGTGCATCAGGACAAAGATTATAGCATAGCCTATAGCAGAGGGCGGAAGAGGAAATCATCCGAGGCCGATTTTGGTGAGTTAATTATATTAATTATATTTATTTTTATGTGATAGAATTGTCATTATTATTTTAATTTGTTTAATTTACGTTGTTAGGTGTGGATGATAATCTGGCTAAGGAAATTGACAGTAGTAGCCAAACACAACATATATTTGAGCCTAACCTTCCAGTCATTACAGAGGAGTCCTCAGAAGGTGAGTTAATGCACTTTTTTGATTTTATATTTATGTATAGTTTATTTAACAATAAACTTTTTTTTAGATATTCAAGCGACTCCGGATGCGCGTAATCCAGTTGGCGAAGCGACCACGTCGAGAGGTTATTACACTGCACCTTGTCTATTCATATTTGCATTGAAGTTGTTTTAATTGATCAATTTACGCAGTGAGGCCACTTGAGGAGACCGTGACACTAAAAGTAAACACCTCGCTGGCACGAGTTAGGGCATCGATGCTCGACCGTTCGCCAAGTATGATTCGAGGTTTTTATGCCGAATATGAGAAGTCGTACTATGGGCCCATGGCGATCGTAAACTCGCGTGTCACTTTCTCTGTAAGCATTTACAATGCTTTTAAATTTGTAGAGAACTTATTTTAAAACATTGAAAAACTTTTGTTTTGTTGTATTCAGCACTTCGGCGAAGCTCTCCGTGGATTGCTTGAGATGCAGAACCGACATCCTGAAGTGATGTCGCCAGATGTGTCGTTGATGGACATAGATTTCTACAGTTCGATGTCAATATTGGCCGAAGATAGAGATAATGTTGTCAACACAGATTTGGTGGGGAAAGTGAAAAGCAGTGATCCAAAATGGCCTTGTATCTCGTGGGAGAAGGCACGAAGAATTCTCATCCCTGTCTACAGAGATAGGCGCTGGTTTTTGCTAAAACTCGTTACAGGGGTGAATAAGTGCATTATATATGACTTGTAGTGAAGGCACGATCCCAACTTCAAAGATCTGAATGAGGAAATAGAGCCTATACTTATAAACGCTGCTCGTCTGCTATCCATTGTTGGGAACAACCCACACCCCGAGAGGCCATGGAATATAAAGCTTCATGATGAATACAGTGCCAAGATTATACAGTAAGTTGTCAACTTTTTAATTAAAATATAAAAAGTTCATTATATTTTATGATTTTATACAGTAAATAATAACTTTTTATTTTATTTTTTTTTCTCAGCGAAGATTCTGGAGCATTTATATTAGCCGTTGCTGGATACTCTTTGTCTACGAAGAGTGCGTAATTAGTACTAAATTTGGATGAAAAATTAGTATCTGAGTTTAGATATTTTTTAGCTTGTAATATGTTCCTTAATGATTGGTCATTGTTGTGATGTATATGACAATTTTATGCAATTACTGGACACACATTGTTTGTTATTTGTTTGTTTTGTTATGTAATTCCATAGTATTTTTTTGTTCGACCACTCTAGTTTGTGTTTTGTGGTCTACCATTCTACTTTTTTGGTCGACCACTGTGTTTTTTGGTCGACCCCCATGACACATGACACTATGCTTTTTGGTCGACCTTACAAATACGGTCAACCACTCTCTTTTATGGTCGACCACTCTTTTTTTATGGTCAACCCCACTTTTTTTGGTCGACCATACAACTATGGTCGACCAAGTCTGTGCTTTGGTCGACCACAGTGCTTTAGGTTTAGGGTTTAGGGTTTCGTGTTTAGGGTTTATAATTTACAGGTGTCACGATCTCAAAATTATGTTGTATGTTATAATTTAAATTTGAATCAATCGCAAGATGATGTTACATTTCAATAAATTTGAATCGTGAAATCACGATTATGTTGTAAGATATAATTTACAGGTGTGACGATCTCAAAATAATGTTATATGTTATAATTTAAATTTTAATCAATCTCAAGATGATGTTACATTTCAATAAATTTGAATCGTGAAATCACGATTATGTTGTAAGATATAATTTACAGGTGTCACGATCGCAAAATTATGTTATATGTTATAATTTAAATTTGAATCAATCTCAAGATGATGTTACATTTCAAAAAATATGAATCGTGAAATCACAATTATGTCGTAAGATATAATTTACAGGTGTCACGATCTCAAAATTATGTTATATGTTATAATTTAAATTTGAATCAATCTCAAGATGATGCAACATTTCAAAAAATATGAATCGTGAAATCACAATTATGTTACATGATATAATTTACAGGTGTCACGATCTCAAAATTATGTTATATGTTATAATTTAAATTTGAATCAATCTCAAGATGATGTTACATTTCAAAAAATTTGAATCGTGAAATCACAATTTTGTTGTAAGATATAATTTACAGGTGTCACGATCTCAAAATTATGTTATATGTTATAATTTAAATTTGAATCAATCTCAAGATGATGTTACATTTCAAAAAATTTGAATCGTGAAATCACAATTATGTTGTAAGATATAGTTTACGGGTGTCACAATATGAAAATTATGTCATATGTTATAATTTAAATTTGAATCAATCGCAAAATGATGTTACATTTAAAAAAATTTGAATCGTGAAATCACAATTATGTTGTAAGATATAGTTTACGGGTGTCACAATATGAAAATTATGTCATATGTTATAATTTAAATTTGAATCAATCGCAAAATGATGTTACATTTAAAAAAATTTGAATCGTGAAATCACAATTATGTTGTAAGATATAATTTACAGGTGTCACGATTTCAAAATTATGTTATATATTATAATTTACATATGAATCAATCTCAAAATGATGTTATATTTGAAAAAATATGAATCGTGAAATAATTTACATAATAAACAGGCTAATGGTCGACCATAAATGCCCGATGGTCGACCAAAAATAAAAGATTGGTCGACCATCAATCCAATGGTCGACCATCGGGCTAATGGTCGACCAAAAATAAAACTTTGGTCGACCCTCAGGCTAATGGTCGACCATCCAGCAGCATATGATTCTATCTTTTGCTGAGTTCGGCGATGGAAGGAATTCTGTTTTGTTTTCTTCTACCAACTCTCTTCTCTACCAAAGGAGGCAACACCAATGGAAAATTAATGTTGCGTGGCCATTCATTTTCTTCCGGAACAGAGTAAACAGTCTCTGAGTAAGCCATGCACCATGACATCGTAGAATAGTACTCTGAACACAGATCATATATATCAATCTTCGCCAACCAACTGGCTGCAATGGCATGAGCACATGGAATTCTATCAATATCAAATACTCGACATGTGCATCTTTTTGATTCCAGGTCCACTATGGCCGAATGTCCACGGCCCCTAACATCAAACTCCAGACGACCTAATTCTAAAACTTGCATTCCCTGGGCATCAGTGGATCGGCTACGAAGAATCCCCTCGATGGAAGGGGTCAGATTAGTGTTACTTGAAATTGATGCGTGGCGATATCGGGCAAACCAACATGAGGCCAGTTTCTGCAAAGAATCTAAAAGTGCAATGATTGGCAGCTTCCTTTCCTCAAGTAATCTAGCATTGATCGACTCAACCCCGTTTGTCGTCATAATATTGTAACGGGTCTTTGGACAATATGCTCGATTCCATCTATCAAGTGAATCTCTCTCGTCCAAAAATTGCGCTGCCTCAGGATATCTATTCCTAAATTCATTGTATGCATTATCAAACTCGAAAGGCTTATAAATTTTTGCAATGTGCAAAAACATTTCGATTGCACCCTTCTTTTTGCATCTAGTTTTCAGGTTTTGGGATAAATGCCACGTACAATTACCATGATGCGCATTTCTATATACAATAGAAATCGCATTTATGATTCCTTGATGCCTGTGTGAAATTGTCACCAATTCATCCTCGTCTGGTACTACTTCTAACAACTTCGTCAAAAACCAACTCCACGAAGAAGTACACTCGACATCTACGATTCCCCATGCCAAAGGATATTGGTGATAATTTCCATCTTGTGCCGATGCCACCAGTAAAACACCATTATACTTGCCCTTCAACCACGTACCATCAATTGATACAACTTTCCGCATACTTTGATATCCTCTGACGCATGCACCAAAGGCAAGAAACATATACTTGAATCGATTTTCCTCGTCGACAAAAATGTCTGTTATGCTTCCTCGATTCATCTGCTCAACCATGTGCAAATAACAAGTCAATAAAGCAAAACTCTTCGTAGGATCACCTTTCAACATATTGTCTGCTAGTTCTTTCCCTTTCCAAGCCTTGTAGTATGATATATCAGCATTCATACTATTGCGCATCATCGCCATCACCGCTTTTGGTACAATTGGCACTGGATGACCTTGGAAATTATCCACCAACATATCACGAACAACAGCAGAACTCGCTCCACAGATTTTTTTTCGTCTCCCAGTCAAACCACATGTGTGTGTATTGCAATAGGTCCGAATAGAAAATGCATGTGAATCATTCCTAATCTTTGAGGTCCAGATTCTCCACTTACAATCAGACACTACACATTTTACTGCGTACACTTTTTGGCTACTTTTAACCGTCTCAAATTCAAAGCAAGCTTCCAAACTTATTCTAATTATCTCTTTTTTCACTGCTTCTCGGTTTGGAAATTCTTGACCAACAAACAAGTTTGAACCATCAGTGAATGAAAATGTTTCATTATCAATATTCACATCCGCAACCAAATTTGCGTCAACACTTGCAACAAGATTTGCCTCGACATCGTTTGTGTCATTACGTGCTTCATCATATAACTCGTCTGTGTTACTACGATCCACATGCATGGCATCCACGTTATGTGCTTCGTCGAAAAAGTCAGTGCTGTTATTACAATCCACAGAAACAATATTCAAGTGAAAATAATCATCAAAATGTCTCTGTTCGATAAAATTACAATTGTTTTCGTGCACATTATCAAAAATATCAACAGAAGCAGCACGTTCAATTTCAACTTGAAGCACTGGCCTACTTCTCGGACAACCAAGATAAAAATATGCTTTCAAATCATGGTCATTCTCTATGTAAATCTGTTGAATGTTGCACGGCAAATCTAGAAGATAACTCATCCTCAAGATGGCATTATCTTCTAATTTTCCAGCTCTATATAGTTCACTTTTTAAATTTTCAAAATCACAAATATCATCGTCCACTGGAATAGCAACAAACTTTGCATTGGGCCCTGGATTCCATTTATATACCAGCTCCTCATTTTCCCATTTCCCATCGAAATGAACAACAATAACTGTTGGCATATCTACAAAATTCACCAAAAACATATGATAATTAGTCAACAAAACATATAATAATTAGAATGGACAAATTTATTAAATTATAATTATAAAAAAAGACCACACTATGTCCACCCGTAATTTGTTCGGTCGACCAAGAAATATTCTTTCTTGGTCGACCAATAAGAATTCCTTCTTGGTCGACCAAGAATGGAGTTTGGTCGACCAAGAAGACCATTCTTGGTCGACCAACAAGAATTCTTCTTGGTCGACTAAGAATGGTCTTCTTGGTTGACCAAAATCCATTCTTGGTCGACCAAGAAGGAATTCTTATTGGTCGACCAAGTTGAGGAAAAAAATTTCTTCTTTAACGACATACTTAATTTTCGGCGAGGTTAATTTTCGTAGATGGCTATTTCGGCGAGGTTAATTTTCGTAGATGGCTAGACGAAGAAAACAATAAATTGGGTTCAATGGAAATGGAGAAAACTTACCGTGCCCGTTTTTTCTTCAAAAGGAGACAACTTGGTCTTCAAATACAGAAGAATCGCGCAATAGATGTAGATCTAGATCTGAAGAATGAGCTTGTCAACTTCTCTTTAATGTAATGCGGCAGCCGTTGATGTGGTAGATGAGGTTTTTACATCGGTCGACTGAGAAAAAAAAGAAAAAACGACAACATAACAATTAATTTATTAAGTTTACAGTTCAATTAAGGTTTAATATAATAATTAAGAGTCAACTCCTTCTTTTTTTTTAAAAAAAGTCAGATTCCTTTTTTTAAAAATCTTTTATGTATTAATCCTATTTTTTTAATTGCCCCAAGGAAGGGTTGGGGATGGGTTTTCTTCTTTATTTTTTATTGGAATGAGAGATGGGTGTTTGTATATGTGTGTATTATATTTATTTAATAATAATAATAATGTGTGTCAATTTATCCCGATTTCGCATTTATTTTGTTCTTGAATGTTATTTGAACTCCAAGTGTATTTTATATCGCATTAACTCCGATATTCTAAAATATATATTTTTCACAATTTCGAATTTTATTTGGTATAATTAATTATTTAATGAATCAACTCAATAATTATTATAATTATGCAAAATTACTAAACAATTAATTACAGAGTCTTACATTTCTACACCCCTTAAAAAAATTTTGTCCTCGAAATATCTGTTTATACTTACATACTATACGAATACAGAAATCTAATACTAAAAATCAAATAAATATGGATTAGAGTAATCCGAGCTTGCCAAAAAGGGAAGCTCTTGTTGCTTGAAAATTTAGTGAGTTCACTAGCTTTTAAGAATATCCAAGACAACTTCATCTATATCATAAATTTTCACGTTTAGTAAACTAGAAAACTAATAAAATGAAGGTAAAGATTAGAACTTTTAAGAAACTTCATGTAGTATTCGAACGCATCGCAACGTTGTGTTATTTTTAATTTAATGTTTTCTTATAATAATTTTTAATATTAAAAATGATATAAACATTTAAAATTTCAAAAGTTTGGATAAAAATTTAAAAAAGTTATATTTTTTATTTAAAAAAATCATCATTACACAAAGTTAGTTATTCTAGGTAATTCAAACTTAATAATATAAAAATATGAATTGAATATTACTTTTTTTTTTTAAACCGAGAACCAAACGAGCAATCATCGGACGGAGACGGATTAATAAAAGCGTAGCTAATGAAAAGATTAAGCCTTGCTCAAAATTGGGATCAAGAAAATATTCGGCAACATATAATCCCTCCAAGACAAAAAGCAGTTGCCACAAAGTTTAGACCATGACTTGTTGTAATTAATATTTGTTTGAACTTGAACACAAATAGAGACCCTTAAAATTAATCAAGGGACTAATTTAATAATGAAGTATAGATCAGATTAGTATATTAAAAATGATTTTCTTGTTAATTTGGAGGGATTATATTTAAAAGCCATCAATCATAGGCAAAAAGATGCTAAGTAGACGGCATAGAAACCAATCTTCTTGTACCCACACACCAGCTTCTACACTATATAACACCCTTAGGAGCCCATTAATTTTCTCATCTCAAAATCACTCAAGCATGCCCAAGATCATTAATACCGGTGCATTGCCAACAATTGTCTTCGCATTTTTGGTGGGGTTTGCACTCTGGTGCTGTCTTACCAATCCTGCGTCTGTTGATGTTCCTTCGAATAGCAACGAGTACCCTGTTTCCAATATGAATCTTACTGCCGGATTCAAGAAATACATTGGAACTTTAATGGAGAATGGTTCCACAGAGAGATACCAAAGGAAACTGGATGACTGTCTGTGTGGCTGTGCATGCAATTGCCCGCCCAGTCTTTGCCTGTACTGCTGCGGCTCCAAGACCAAAAATGGGACTCATGTTTGATTTAATATTGTAAACTCTGTATTAACTTATGCTGGTTTTACACTGTGGGCGACCAGTTAGTTATTTGTAACAGAGTGGTTGGTTTTAGAGACTTTGAATCTCAAGTTCGAGGTTGTGTGGTTTGTCTAAAATAAATCTAGAAAATGGGTATTGTACTGTCTTTTGATATTCGTACAGCTCTCTATGAAATCGGATAAAATATAGAGTGGTGATAGTATGATCCTGAGTGATTATGGATAAATATTAACATGTTCAGTTCGATTGATTAAACGAAAAATCACATTTTTTTCTATATAATCTTAGCTTGAAAACTCAATTATAACCAATCTCTCTCCGCCTAAGAAAATTAGGATTGGGGACACACATAAATTTAAAGCAAAATACTGTCCAGGAAAGCATGATAAAAAGATTAACCCGATATTATGGATAAAATAAACATTTAAGATTTGTTGAGGTGTAATAATTGTTACTGATATGTAGAACAGTCGAATCATGCCTCTTGGGCTTCTATAAAATTTAAATATGAATTGCACAATTACCACATGCTATATCTTTTGGTAAAAAGACAAATACTTGTTCCCACAAGATTATTCCCACGTGTTCTTTTTGGTCGAAATTGGGATCGACACAATGCTATCCTCCAATACGAAAGTAAGCAACACAGAGTCATGAAAAAATTGTTTCTTGAAATAAGAATTAATTTTCTCACAATTCATATTAACTTCGTATTCGATATTTGAAACATCAGCAGGTTGAAATTACAACAATAGTCAAATATAATTAAACAAAACTTTATAAATTCAATTAATCATTAATGGGTTCCAATTTGCAAAAAAGAAGAAAAAAACAAACAAAAGGAAAAAAAAAGGCCATAAAAATTAAAATATAAGAACAATATATCAATGCTAACCTAAATAGTACAGAATTATTATGAATAAATATTAATATGTTCAGTCTGATCGATTAAACAAAAAATCACAATTTTTCTTCTTTTCTTTACATTTAGACAATGAGGCGGAGCCATGATTCAAAATTACTTGGGACCGGCTCCGTTCCATACTGTATTTAATAAAATAAATAATTAACTAAAAAATATAAAATAAAAAATATGTAAACATTGACTTCATGAAAACATAGAACAAGAGTATTTAATATTTAATACTTTAAAAAACATGGAGTTAAAACACTACTAAAGTTGTGTTTTTCGATTTTTCTTAGAATAAAACTAATTAATTAATAAATCGTTATCAATTTTTTCAACCAAATCTCGTTCGATGTAGATTACTATAGAATCTCCGAAAAACTCTGCTTCCATCTTGTTACGAAGAGCTGTTTTAACAAGTTTCATTGCTGAAAATACTCGTTATGTTATTACTGTCGAAACGGGGAGAGTTAAAACAAGACCAATCAACATGTCAATTAAATAAATATATCAGATTCGATAAATAAGTAAACGACGTAGATAAAAATGTATAAATCACATGTCAATCAAATCGTAGGTTGCTGACTTATTTTTCTCAATTAATCTTCGACATAATTAAGAAATAGTTGATAAAATTTGAAATATTTCATGGCCAGCAACATCAAGTTTATAGTGATCCAATTGCATTCTCAAGTGATGCAAATCTTGTGAATAGAAATCAAGATAATATAATTTCTCAGCAAGTCGATAATCAATCAACATTAAGAAGCTTAAAATTTTCTTTAGGTTCCAAAACACAACTAAGTTAAGAAGTTCAACTGCCTCATCCTTGAATCTATTATTAAACTCTTCAACTTGAAAATATATTGCAGTTGTAAATACATCAAATCGATAGTGGTGTTCAACTGTGATTGAATCATTTTGTTGACAAAAATGGCATGTACTAGATTTATAACGAGCTTCCATGTGAGGTATCTCAATATCATAATTGACACAAACTTCTTTCACATGACTAAGTAGGAGATCAAATCCTTCTTCTCTCAAAGTACAAAGCAAAATTTTAGTCGTTGAAACATAATTCATTGCACTTAAAATATCTAGAGATTTCTATTGCAATGCTCGACAAAGCAGATTTGTTATCCACATTATCTTATACATCAAGTGTAATATGAATATGAAATTAAAAGACTTCATCACAATCAATGCACCACTAGCTTCACCACGAGTGGAATTAGAAGCTCCATCATTCATCATATTTTCTAACATGGTAATCACAGAGCTATACATATCAATCATGCTACAAAGTGAGTCAATATTAGAACTCCAACGAGTCTTTCCAGGTCGTAATAAATTTCCAATTTGATTACATCCTCTACCTATATTACGTTCACCAGTAGCTAACAAATGTGGAACTTCAATTCTTTGAGCATAATGTTACTCACTGTGTCGTTTAGGAGATGTATTGATGAGATTACAAATGGAATTCAATTTTGAAAAGAATAACCAAATGGATACCTCTTTTTCAGCAGCTGCAGTTAATGCTAGTTGAAGACGATGAGCAAAACAATGTATATAATATGCACACGAGCAATCTTTCAAGAAAAGAGCCTGCAATCCATTCCAAGAACCGCGTATATTGCTAGCACCATCATATCCCTGTCCACACGTGTTGTGGATATGCAAGTCATAATGACTAAGTGCATCAGATATTTAATTCTTAAGTGTTGCAACAATTGTATCTGTCGCTTGTACAATGGCAAAGAACCGCTCTCTTAACAAGCCCCAGTATCCAAAAATCTTAATACAATAGCCATCTGCTCCTTGTTAGATGCATCTCTCGCTTCATCAACTAAAATGCAGAATTTTGCATCCCCAATTTCTTTACAAATCTTGGCTCTCACTTGGTTGGAAATGATATTCAAGACATCTTTCTGAATATTAGGTGAAGTATACTATGCATTCTTTGGAGCTTTTTGTAAGACGATGTCCCCAATACTCTTACTTTTTTTCCTATAAAATTTATCATCTCGATAAAATTTTCACGATTATTAGAAGATAGAGATTCATCATGCCCTATAAATACACATTCTTGCAAAGTGAGCCATCGAATGCTTTCAATAGTTGTTGTAAGCCGCAATATGTTCTTCCGTTTTTCTTCTGAAGATTGTGTATTTATTACTTTGTCAATATGACGATGTATATTAATCAAATTATCAAGATATTCCACAGCATTATTATGTGGTGAAGTATTGCATCCTATATGCATAAAAAATGTGCATCTATTGCTATCATTAACTCGTTTCCAATATTTGAATCCATCCATTATAAATGCAGGATTACAAGGATGCTTATGTTCAGACAAGAAGCACAAAAAACAAAATGCAGCATCTTTCGAAGGAGAGTACTTTAATCAAGTCAAAATTTTAAACCAATGACTTTGGAATCGTCGATTTTGACTTCCAAATTTGGTCGGTGGATACTCGTTCTTAATTGGTTGATATAACCCCATCTTGATATAAGCTCGTCTAATTTCATCCATTTGATTAACATGATATTTCCATATCGAAGTACGTAATGTCGGATTAGGTTCAAGAGAACTCACATCAACATCAATTCTATGAGATTTGTTAAGATGTTGATCAATGGGATTTGAGACATCAATATTGGAAGGAGAATGCTACTGACTTGCCGATGTCTGCTTTTTTTGTTTAAAAAATGAGTCGATGGTTTTTATTTTCTACATTCTTGAGTTTCTTTTCTCCTTCGTGTCGTCTATACCATAAAATATCACTTTAGTTTAACTTATTGTAGTTAACTGAATCAAATCAACATCACCGACACTAAATAGTTGTTATTTTAATCCGATAAACCTCGAAAAATTATAATTATTCCAAAATATTTCCCGAAGTTATCATTTGACAATCCTAAGGCATAATACATTTAAATATACAATCCTAAGGCAAAACTTTCCCCATTTACATAATTCTGAATTTTTCAAAAATTCCGAATTAATATCCTTGTTCCAACTCTTGTAAGTGAAAATATATGTCTTGATCTCCAGGGTACGTTAGAGAAATCTCCCATTAGTAAAAGAAAAACAAAGCTAAACAAAATAATTAATTAAATAAATGCATGTCGCCACAAACAATGCGAATCAACAATAAAGTTTTAAGTTCAATCTAACTTAAGTTCAAGCCAAGTCGCTCACCACATTATTAGAAGCTCAAGTTGCAGATACAATCAGAAGATCATTGCTTAGATTTGTATTTAACCGGACCACTTTATCGACGAAATGTTTTGAGTCTAACCGTTCAAATTCCAAATGTTCTCCAACCGGCTAGTTATAAGTAAATCAAGATGGATATATGGATGGCAACGGGATGGGACAGAGCGGGTTAGTCATCCTCATTCTCGCCCACGAATTGTATCTTTGTTCCCATCCTCGCTTCTTTCAGGTTCCGTGAATCCCCGAATCCGAACTCGCGAGGATCAAATCTTCATTCCCATCCCATCTCTGCTTCAGAAATAGTAATGGGCAAGGACAACTCTTTGAACCCGAACTTATTATTAATATTATTATTGCTAATAATGTTAATATTATTATTGTTGTTGTTGTTGTTGTTGTTATCAGGGCGGGTTCATGGATGAGGATAGCATCCCTACACTCGCCCTGAACTAAAAAAAATCCTCGAACCTGAAAATTAGTCTCCAAACCGATCCCATTTAGGGTTTTCCCAGCGGGACCCTTAACCCACGTAGAAAATTGTCATCTCTAGATGGATACCTTGGACTTGAGTTGTTCAATACTATCAGATAAAGTTTCATACACAATATCATACCAGCTCCAGATTGACAGAAATATTTCCTAAAATATCAAGACTCATTCTGTCACGCCCCGAAACTCGGGATTGAAACCGACGCTGTTTAACAATCACACGATCGAAACAACAAGCCTTTTGTGGCACAGTATAAACCAAACCAATTTATATATCATAATTTCAACGAAATAAACATTATCTTTTACAACCAAAAATTTCTAAACAACAGGAATAAATCCGGAAACGTAAAACTGCATATTAATACTAACTTAAACTTAATCTAATTCTTGAGATTCACCATCCCCAGAACTGCTCGGATTCTTCATCCTCAACCTGTTCTTCGGACTTATCTGGGAGGGGAGAGTAAGGGGATGAGTATTTTGGGAAATACTCAGTAAATGGAGGAATTTCGAACACAACATAAAATTTTATAATATTTTCGAAAACATAACATATAAATGCAGCATGCTTTTCATGATCGTAACATCATATCCATAACATAATAACACTGCGATTTTTTTCTTTTAACGGTTTACTGACGTCAGTCCCTAAGTTTTAATCCTCTAAGGGGGCGAGGCCATAAAACGGTTCTATCCCACCGTGAAGTGCTATATGTTGGAATTCCACCCATTTTCAGGGAATTCTCACAGTGTCAAAACATAACGTATCAAAATTTCATACAAAACGTATAGACGGGAGACAGAGTTCGACCAAATTTTTAAAACCAAAAACCGAAATTTCATAAGCATCAAAACCAAAATTTAACTTTTAAAACAAGCCCACTTACAGTGTTTGAATTGCTAAAGAAACGTAGGTGTTTGGCTTCGAGAATTGGATCGCTCCTTGCTCCTCCTTCGGACGGAACTTAGGCTTAATTTCTTGGATGATTTTCGGGGCAGAGTTTGGCTATGGAGAGGCTGCTAAATTTCGAGAATTTCAGCAAGGGAATTTCGAGTTTTTAGTGTAGGGAATGCTAGGCTCTGATGTGGTATTTATAGAGGAGAAGGGTGGAGCTCAATATGGTAGCCCAATCATGCCTAAATTTGGTTCAAATCTCTCAATTTTGGCTCTCATCTCCTTGCCATTATTTCGAAATTCTTGATGCTTAATTAGTGAGACTTATTCCTTGATCTCATGCTCTCCATTGGTTCAAGATTTAGGTTGCTAGGTGGAAAGGATTTTTGTCAACCTTGGATGATTTACTTCCATGTACACTAGTATCTATCCATCCCCATACTAGGTAATTAATCTAGGAGGAATTTTCGAGATTCCCTAGCAACATCCCACCTCAATTCTTTTAATTTGTATGATACCCAAATCTTGCAAAAATTTTCCTTCCCAATTTCGAAATTTGCATGCCTTGGTGTAATATTATTGACTTAACAAAAGATTTTCCAACCACTATTTCCCATATACAAATATTATTCTAATGAAAAAAATCTTGTGCTAAAATTTCCCTACAATATTCAATTATATACAAATCTTTGGTTCTCACATCCCTCCCTCCTTATGAGAAGTTTCGTCCTCGAAACTTGAGTTGGCTTGGTTTGGAAATAGGTAGGGATATTCCTTACGCATCTTTTCTTCAACTTCCCAAGTTGCTTCCCGCTCTGTGTGGTTGGACCACTGTACTTTGACGTAGGGAATAATACGTTGTCTAAGGACTTGTTCCTTGGTGTCCACGATTCAGATAGGGACTTCTTCATATTTCAGTTCTTCTCCCAAGTTTCCCTCGATCAAGAGTGGTTCTACTTCTAATACGTGACTCGGGTCTGGAATGTACCTCCTCAGTTGGGACACGTGGAACACGTTGTGGATTCTTGACATGTTTGGTGGCAGTGCCAGCCTGCATGCTAGTGTGCCCACTTTTTCCAATATTTCGAATGGTCTAACATATCGAGGGTTCAGTTTCCCGGCTTTACTGAATCGGAAAACACGTCTCATAGGCGAGACTTTCACATAAGCATTCTCGCCCACGTTGAACTCTACAGGCCTTCTTTTACGATCGGCCCAGCTCTTCTGTCGGTCTTGAGCTGCCTTGAACTTTTCTCGGACAATTTTGACCTTGTCCACTGTCATCTGTACTAGCTCGGGTCCCACTAAGGCTTTCTCTCCCACTTTGTCCCAATAAAGTGGTGATCGACATTTCCTTCCATAGAGAGCTTCGTATGGGGCCATTCCGATGCTGCTGTGGTAACTGTTGTTGTAAGCAAACTCAATTAAGGGTAGGTGAGTGCTCCAGTTGCTACTGAATTGAAGGGCGCATGCTCTCAGCATATCTTCTAGGCTTTGGATGGTTCTCTCAGTTTGCCTATCGGTTTGAGGATGATAGGCCGTACTTAGGGTCACTTTCATTCCCATAGCCTCCTGAAAGCTTTTCCAAAAGCGTGAGACGAACCTCGGGTTTCTGTCAGATAGGATGCTCACTGGTACTCCATGCAGTCTCACAATATTATCCATGTACAGCGAAGCCAATTTGTCGAGATTGTAATTCATGCGGATGGGTAAGAAGTGTGCATTCTTCGTGAGTCTGTTCACGATCACCCAAATGCCGTCGTGGCTCTGCCTAGACTTTGGCAATCCTACCACAAAGTCCATGGAAATATGCTCCCATTTCCACTCGGGAATTTCCAGAGGTTGCAGCAATCCTCCAGGTCGCTGGTGTTCTGCCTTGACCTGCTGGCATACCTGACATCTGGAGACGAATTCGGCTACATCTGTCTTCATGCCATTCCACCAGAAACTATTCTTGAAGTCTCTGTACATTTTTGTACTGCCTGGATGGACTGAGAATTTCGACTTGCGCGCCTCTGCCATTATCTCTTGGCGAAGGTTACCACTGTCTGGCACACACAGTCTTCCTTTCATCCACATGATTCCCTTGTCATCCATCTGATGATCTTGCGATTTCACTTCTCTGACTTGATCCTTAAGTTTAAGCAGTACCGGGTCTCTATCTTGGTTTAACTTGACAGTCTCCTGCAGACATGGCTGGGCCGAGAGGGAAGCTAGAGTTACTTTTCCTGGGCCCTTCCGACTTAGCGCATCAGCCACTTTGTTTGCTTTACTCGGATGGTAGCTTATGGTCAAGTCATAGTCCTTCAAAAGTTCAATCCATCGTCTTTGCCTCATATTCAGTTCCTTTTGGGTGAACAAGTATTTGAGGCTCTGATGGTCTGTAAAGATTTCACATTTAGCACCGTAGAGGTAGTGCCTTCAAATCTTTAAGGCGAAGACAACCGCTGCTAGTTCCAGATCATGAGTGGGGTAGTTCTGCTCGTGCGGTTTCAACTGCCTTGAGGCGTAGACGATCACTCTTCCTTCCTGCATGAGTACGCATCCTAAACCATCCTTAGAGGCGTCACTGTAGATAGTGAAATCTTTATTTTCTGCGGGCAGGATCAATACTGGCGTGGATGCGAGTTTTTCCTTCAATGTCTGGAAGCTCTTCTCACAATCCTCATTCCAGATGAATTTAGAATTCTTCTGTGTGAGCTTCGTCAATGGCACGGCTATCGAGGAGAATCCTTCGACAAACTTCCGGTAGTAACCTGCCAATCCAAGAAAGCTTCTGATATCGGTGGCGTTCTTAGGTTTCGGCCACTCCGTAATCGCCTCTACTTTCCTTGGATCCACTGACACTCCTGCTCTAGAGATCACGTGTCCTAGAAATGACACACTCCTTAGCCAGAATTCACACTTGCTGAACTTAGCATAGAGTTTATTCTCCCTTAAGGTTTGCAGAGCAAGGTGAAGGTGTTCTTCATGGCTCGTCTCGTCAGGATAATAGACGAGGATATCGTCGATGAATACCACTATGAACTGATCCAAGAACGGCTTGAATACTCTGTTCATCAGATCCATGAATGCTGCCGGTGCGTTTGTTAGACCAAAAGGCATCACTGTGAATTCATAATGCCCGTATCTGGTTTGAAAGGCTGTTTTGGGAATATCTTCAGCTCTGACCTTCAACTGGTGGTATCCTGTCCTCAAGTCCAGTTTAGAGAAGACGGCGACTCCTTTAAGCTAATCAAACAGATCGTCTATCCGAGGTAGAGGGTATTTGTTTTTGATTGTGATCTTGTTCAATTCTCTGTAGTCGATGCACAATCTCATACTCCCGTCTTTCTTCTTCACGAAGAGTACTGGGCTCCCCACGGGGACATACTCGGTCGAATTTGCCTTTTATCGAGCAATTCTTGGAGTTGTTCTTTCAGCTCCTTGAGTTCGGCTGGTGACATTCTGTAGGGTGCCTTAGAGATTGGTGCAGCACCGGGAACCAGATTGATCTCGAACTCCACTTCGCGGTTTGGGACCGTCCCCGAGAGTTCTTCTGGAAAAACGTCTGGGAACTCTCTTACTATCGGGATGTCCTCCAGTTTTAGCTCGACTTCCTCTTTTATTTCACTGACCATTGCTAGGTAGATGTCTTCTCCGGATTTCATGGCTCTCCAAGCTTGAGATGCGGAAAATAATGACTTTTTTTCCTTGGATTTACCATGAAAGACGACCTACTCCTGATCTGGGGTCCGGAATTCGACTCTCTTTCCTTTACAATCTACTATCGCACTGTTTCTTGCTAACCAATCCATTCCTAAGATGATGTCAAAATCGACCATGATCAACTGTATCAGGTCGGTACTAAAAGTCTGCTCACCAATACTGATTTTACAATCCCTGTAGATTTCGTCAGTTTCAATGGCCCTACTGGTAGGTGTGGCTATTCGGAAAGGTTCAGTTAGCTTATCGGGCTTACGTCCTAACTTCTTAGTAAACCTCTTAGACATAAAGGAATGTGTGGCACCACAGTCAAATAACACATAAGCAGGCACTGATTGAATTAGAATGGTACCTGACACGACTTCGGTTGCGTCGTCGACTTCTTCCTGAGTCATGGCAAAGACCCTGGCATTAGGTTTGTCCTCCTTTGGTTTACTAGGTCCTGTTCCCACATTTGGCCCAGTTCCTCTGTTCGGCCCTGCTGGTCGGTTGGCGGCGGTAGGACACTCTGCAAGTCTGTGCCCCGATTTCCCACATCCAAAGCATACACCGTTGGCCCTACGACATTCTCTCAGGTGTCGTAAGTGGCAAGTTGGGCAAGGCTTAATAGCTTGGTAGTTAGTGGCAGGCGAAGGCCCTTTAGATGGTCCACTGGACTGGTTAGGCTTCTTGAAAGTTTGACTGTTATGCGAGGATTGACTGTTCAAAGGCCTTTTGTTTTTAAATTCCTTCTTCCAGCGCTGTATATCAGTTTCAGCTTGGATAGCTGCGCCCATCAAGTCTGAAAAGTTGGCAGGTTGGTAGACTGCTAGGGCTGATTGGATCCTGCTGTTCAACCCCTTCTTAAAGCGGTGCAATTTCAAAACTTCGTATGCTATGATTGCCGGGGCATAAGATCCTAGGGCATTAAACTGGGAGGTGTATTCCACAACTGACATGTCTGGAGCTTGACTGAAATTTTCAAACTCGCTCGGTTTCTGCAGTCTGACATCGGCGGGATAATACTGTTTCAGAAAGGCTTCTCTAAAATGCCGCCAAGTGACTGGTCCTGCAGCTGTCATGGCTGGTGAGATTGCTTCCCTCCACTTGCCTGCTCTATCCTCCAGGAAAGGCACAACCACTTCCACTTTCAGTACCTCAGGGACTTCCAACAGTCGCAGCTGAGTCTCCACGCTTTTCAGCCAACTCTGGCTAACTTCAGGGTCGACGGCGCCACTAAAAGTTGGACACCTGTTCTTGCGCAGTGATTCATAGTGGAATTTGACTCCGTACTGTGGTGGAGGTGGTGGTGGTTGATTGGTATTCGGGTTCACTAACCCTTGCAATGTTGTTGCCACGATCGTGGCTATGGCCATGAGATCGGCCTGGTTAAGACTGAAACCAGGTGGTGGTCCATTGTCCTCTTCATTGGCATTGATGTTGTTTGCATAACGAGGTTTTGCCATGGTGGTCTACCGGCCATTTCCTACAATTAAACGCTTCTAAGAATTTGATGTGCATAGCGACAAGATTGAATAAATAAGTTATGCTGTAACAACTGAAGTTAATAAATAAACATAACTTTTATTAATTTTTGAATGTAGATGAACAACTGAAAGTAACAAATAGTACTGAATCAAAACAAATCGTACGAAATAAAATAAAATAGCAACAATGGAAATATAAACTCTTAGTACTAAGGAAAGGTCATCAAGGTAATCTAGTCCTCTATCTCTCCATCTCCTATGGCAGCTATCTGCTCATCTATCTCAATAGGCTCCTCCTCTTCCGGTTCCTCCTCTGGCTCTTCCTCTTGAAGTACCTCCACCATATGCGTAAGCTGGGCGTTCTCTTCCGTGAGCTGGGCCACCTGTGCCTTAAGTTCCTGTCTCTCCGCATCAGCCACGTCCATCTCGACATTCCAATGCTGCTGATACTATAGATTGTACTATTTCTTCTGCTTGATTTGCGCCTTTAGAGCTTCAACTTGCTGGACCAGACGTTGATTCACATAGGCAAGGCTATTCATGGCATCACCTGAATTTTCCAGTCTCCTCTTACCTTTGGCATTCTGCTGTTTCTCTTCCTCCAATTCCTTGCGATAACGCTCCACATCCTCTCGTAACTTTCCATGTTGATACTTGCACTGTTCTATGACATCTCTGAGGTCCATGTTATCACTCCTAACTAGCTCACCCTGATAGATCGACTGGGTAAGGCGGACATGGATCTCATCTTTCTCAGCGGTTAGAAGCTTGACCCCCCTCTTTCTCTCACTCAGTCTAGCTCTAAGTCGCTGAATCTGACGGGACTGAAAGTGAAGGGCAAGCTCCTTCATACGGATGGCAGCTTGGGCACGGGTGCGGGGTCCCATAGGAGTAGACGGAGCCATTTCCTGAAATAAAAAAAATGGAAATGCTCAGAATCGACAATAGGCAATATCTAACAAGGGGCAATATGCAATATATATGAAATTTCGGAAATACACAAATATTTTTTTTTTTTTTCCAAAAATGGAAAGTTGGGATTTTGAAACATGGGTTCGAAGCATATGTCGAGAGGATTCCGGGATAATCGACGGAATCGAATTCGGAATTTCCTATGAGAAGTTATAGGGTTTACGAATATTTCATAAAACGGCAAAAATGATGTTTCGGAGGCCTAAACAAAGGAATTTCGCGATTTCAACCCCTACCTCACGACTTTAGGGTGGTGACTATCGTTCGTTGGGCCGTTTCGGAGGGGATAGCGTCGGCCTCGAGTAAAAATTCGTCCGAAAATTTTTAGGGTTTTTTTTTTTTTTGAAATCGATTTTTCCCAACCGGATTATGAACCTGGCGGCTCTGATACCACTTAAATGTCACGCCCCGAAACTCGGGATTGACACCGGCGTTGTTTAACAATTACACGATCGAAACAACAAGCATTTTGTGGCATAGTATAAACCGAACCAGTTTATATATCATAATTTCAACGAAATAAACATTGTCTTTTACAACCAAAAATTTCTAAACAACAGGAATAAATGCGCAAACGTAAAACTGCATATTAATACTAACTTAAACTTAATCTAATTCTTGAGATTCACCATCCCCAGAACTGCTCGGATTCTTCATCCTCAACCTGTTCTTCGGACTTATCTGGGAGGGGAGAGTAAATGAATGAGTATTTTGGGAAATACTCAATAAATGGGGGAATTTCGAACACAACATAAAATTTTATAACATTTTCACAAACATAACATATAAATGCAGCATGCTTTTCATGATCGTAACATCCTATCCATAACATAATAACACTGCGATTTTTCACCTTTAACGGTTTACTGACGTCAGTCCCTAAGTTTTAATCCTCTAAGGGGGCGAGGCCATAAAACGGTTCTATCCCACCGTGAAGTGCTATATGTTGGAATTCCACCAATTTTCAGGGAATTCTCACAGTTTCAAAACATAACGTATCAAAATTTCATAAAAAACGTATAGACGAGAGACAGAGCTCGACCGAATTTTTAAAACCAAAAACCGATATTTCATAAGCATCAAAACCAAAATTTAACTTTTAAAACAAGCCCACTTACAGTGTTTGAATTGCTAAAGAAACGTAGGTGTTTGGCTTCGAGAATTGGATCGCTCCTTGCTCCTCCTTCGGACGGAACTTCGGCTTAATTTCTTGGACGATTTTCGGGGCAGAGTTTGGCTATGGAGAGGCTGCTAAATTTCGAGAATTTCAGCAAGGGAATTTTGAGTTTTTAGTGTAGGGAATGCTAGGCTTTGATGTGATATTTATAGGGGAGAAGGGTGGAGCTCAATATGGTAGCCCAATCATGCCTAAATTTGGTTCAAATCTCTCAATTTTGGCTCTCATCTCCTTGCCATTATTTCGAAATTCTTGATGCTTAATTAGTTAGACTTATTCCTTGATCTCATGCTCTCCATTGGTTCAAGATTTAGGTTGCTAGGTGGAAAGTATTTTGGTCAACCTTGGATGATTTACTTCCATGTACACTAGTATCTATCCATCCCCATACTAGGTAATTAATCTAGGAGGAATTTTCGAGATTCCCTAGCAACATCTCACCTCAATTCTTTTAATTTGTATGATACCCAAATCTTGCAAAAATTTTCCTTCCCAATTTCGAAATTTGCATGCCTTGGTGTAATATTATTGACTTAACAAAAGATTTTCCAACCACTATTTCCCATATACAAATATTATTCTAATGAAAAAAATCTTGTGCTAAAATTTCCCTACAATATTCAATTATATACAAATCTTTGGTTCTCACACATTCAATTAAGAAGCTAAAAAAGCCAAAGTCGTAAAAATCAAAGAAGCATTAAATGATAATTTAATTTAATACAGTATACGATGAAGAAAAGTTGACAATACTATGTTGTCAAGAGATAATACAGATTATTGTTGAAAAGTTTTGTGATCTTTGAGAAACTTTGGGTATAAATATGCAGATTTAGAACATCAAATAAAAAAGAATTTTCAAGCAGTTTACAATTGCAATATATAAGATCTCGAACACTGTTATCTTTCAAATATCAAGTCGTTCATTAGCACACACTTATATTCTACATAAGATCATCGAGGATCAACTTGTGTTACCTTACAAACTCTAGCCGTTCAAAGCTACCCGTTGGAAAATCTATGGTTTTAGGTGAACCAGGAATTCTTAAGCAACCCGAGTTTTTTGTGAGAAGTTATCATCCTAATCGAAGTGGGTTTGTACAAAGATTGTATCAATCAAAATATTTTAATGGATTACTTTCTAAGTAGAAGAAGGAGTAACGTAGGAGTTGTTATCTCCGAACATCCGTAAAATCTTGTGCTCTTATGAATTTATTTATGTCTGTTTGTTTATTTATATAATCATTGTATTAATCAATTAATCTTTTTTGTGAGAAGTTATCATCCTAATCGATTATTTATCTAATCTGTGTATTTATTTTCTAATCGATTTTTTGTGTATATATACACTATATCACTAATCTAACCTACTTAAATCTCAATTTTCAATGTTTGAACGAGTCAGTCCTCTATTTTTATCAACACTTAACATAGAGCGACATTAACATAAATTAAATCTAAAGTATTATACCTTGTCTTACATAAAAAAAATTTAACTCGTCAAGTTACTTAAAAAATAAAATTAAATCAATCATTTATCCAATCACATTTTTATGCAAATTTTTTTCAGAACAAAATTTAATTATAATCTAATGTTATAATAAAATTAAATTAAATTAAAAATTTTATTATATCACTATAGCCGGAGCGGCATTCAAAAATTTAGAAGACCAATAGACTAATTTAATACATGAAAATATTGCCCCCATTGATTATTCTTTTTGTTTCAATAAATTCACACGTATCATCAGACGGAGACAGAGTTATAAAAGCGCAGCTAATGCAAAGATTAAGCCTTGCTCAAAATTGGGATCAAGAAATTATTCGGCATCGTATAATCCCTCCAATACGAAAGTAAGTAAGCTCCACAAAAAGCAGTTGCCACTTGCTAATGTCTAGGTAGAGACAAATGAAATGAGACACAAGTTCAGACAATGACTTCTTGTAATTAATCTTTGTTTGAACTTGAACACAAACATAGACCCTTAAAAGTAATTAAGGGACTCATTTAATAATGAAGTATAGATCAGATTAGTATAGTACGTTGAATAAAATTGAAAATGATTTTCTTGTTAATTTGGAGGGATTATATTTAAAAGATATCCCAAGTAGACGGCATAAAAACCCATCTTCTAGTACCCACCCACCACCACCAGCTTCTACGCTATATAACACCCTTAGGAGCCCATTAATTTTCTCATCTCAAAATCACTCAAGCATGCCCAAGATCATTAATACCGGTGCATTGCCAACAATTGTCTTCGCATTTTTGGTGGGGTTTGCACTCTGGTGCTGTCTTACCAATCCTGCGTCTGTTGATGTTCCTTCGAATAGCAACGAGTACCCTGTTTCCAATATGAATCTTACTGCCGGATTCAAGAAATACATTGGAACTTTAATGGAGAATGGTTCCACAGAGAGATACCAAAGGAAACTGGATGACTGTCTGTGTGACTGTGCATGCAATTGCCCGATCAGACTTTGCCAGTTCTGCTGCGGCTCCAAGACCAAAAATGGGACTCATGTTTGATTTAATATTGTAAACTCTGTATTAACTTATGCTGGTTTTACACTGTGGGCGACCAGTTAGTTATTTGTAACAGAGTGGTTGGTTTTAGAGACTTTGAATCTCAAGTTCGAGGTTGTGTGGTTTGTCTAAAATAAATCTAGAAAATGGGTATTCTACTGTCCTTCGATATTCATACAGCTCTCTATGAAATCGGTGTGTTGCATTAGCAATAATGTATTTCTTTCTTGTTCGATGACAATCCTTTAAATAATCGGATAAAATATAGAGTGGTGATAGTATGATCCATAGTGATTATGGATAAATATTAATATGTTCAATCTGATTGATGAAACGAAAAATCTCATTTTTTCTCTTTTTCTATAAAATCTTAGCTTCAAAACCCAATTATAACCAATCTCTCTCCGCTTTAGAAAATTAGGATTGGGGACACACATAAATTTAAAGCAAAATATTGTCCAAGAAAGCATGATAAAAAGATTAACCCAATTGATGTGATCGAGTAAAAATGGGTGCGAGATGCGTGGGAAATTTAAACGGACCGGGTTATATTCTTTTAAGAGGGGGTTCTCTCTGGCTCCTAGAATATCCGCTGGTTTTCCCTAGCTCTGGATATATCTGCACACTTGAAATAACAGATATCGTCAGTGGAACACTGGACCACTCTGACGCTCAAGTCAATATTCTGTGAGGCGAATAAATACTTCGTTTTTTAGAGAATATGTGTATATATATGAATCCTTCAATAATAAACAAACCTTGATGTTTATAAGACTAGAACTAATGATGATTTTGTTTTCAGTGCCCAGCTACTATTCATGATGGGAAAGTCGCTTATGCTTCTGATTTACTGACACTGTTAGGTCTGACAACCCATGCTTATTTCGATTGAGTCCGATCACTTGTACACGCTAAAGGATCTCCTAATGATGACCAAGTCATGGTGCCCCATACTGATAATTTAAAATAGGACACTAGATATTGGAATTCTCGGGCCCTACCCTTCCGGGCTTACAGATGGAATCCACCCTGGTTACTCAAGTCTCCTGGCTGCCCGGCTTCTAAGCCGGTGAAGACACGAGACGAGAGAATATAGGATACTTCCCTAGGATTAACCCGATATTATGGATAAAATAAACAGTTAAGATGTGTTGAGGTGTAATAATTGTTCCTGATGTGTAGAACGGTCGAATCATGCCGCTTGGGCTACTATACAATTTAAAAAGATATAAGTTGCACCATTACCATAAGCTATATCTTTTGGTAAAAAGACAAACACTTATTCCTACAATATTATTCCCATGTGTTCTTTTTGGTCGAAATTGGGATCAACACAATGCTATCCTCCTCTACGAAAGTAAGCAACACAAAGTCATGAAAAAGTTGTTTCTTCAAATAAGAATTAATTTTCTCACAATTCATATTAACTTCGTATTCCGCATTTGAAACATCAGCAGGTTGAAGTTACAACAATAGTCAAATAATTAAACAAAACTTTACAAAATCAATTAATCATTAATGGGTTCCAATTTGGGAAAAAAAAAAACGAAAACAAAAGAAAAGGAAAAAAAAGCCATAAAAATTAAAATATAAGAACAATATATCAATGCTAACCTAAATAGTACAGAATGATTATGAATAAATATTAATATGTCCAGTCTGATCGATTAAACAAAAAATCACAAATTTTCTTCGTTTCTATACATTTAGACATATCATGATATTTGAATGTTTATATTTCCAATATTGGCATTGAAAAGTATTACACTAATAAATTTTTTTTAAAAAAATCCTGTTTGGAGTTGTGTTATCCATTGCATCGAGAGTAATGGAGGTGGATTTATATCCATTATGGAATTCATTGTGATTTTACTTCAAATTGTTATTTAAATATGAAAACGAAATGTATTCGTTGAACTTATTATTAATAATAGACGATGTAGACTAAATAATTTTTAAAATTTTACACAAAATTTGTATATAAAACATATAAACAACAGAAAGAATTGAAAAAAAATTTAAATATGACGTTCAAATTAAAACAAAGAGAAATGGAAAGAATTTTGGTGTTGCTTGAGCTAAAATTATTTTTGCCTAATCAAATCCACTCAAGCCCAAGGGAAAAAATTTGACAACAAGAAACCCATTAAATTAAAAAATAATTTGAATGGGTGTAAAGTGGGTAAACAGTGAAACCAGATAAGATCGTGGCGATGATCTTGTAAAATCGAACATGGAGTGGAAAAAACTACACAGGTTGAACAGAAGAAGAAATCGGAAGAAAAGATAAGACAGACACCTCAACATCCCTCAAAACAACTAGTTCTCTGCAAATTACAGTCTTATATATTCAATAATTTTTCATTTTTTAATCTATTTTCAAATATTCTACTTCTTTTTCATTCCAAATTTCAGCAAATTTTATTGTATTTTTAATATTTTGTGAATTCTTTATGATTTACAAATACATAATAATAAAAGGAATTTATTTCTTCAATTTTCAGATTTTTTTATTTGTTTATAGCGTAATATCCACTCATTTCAAATATGCATTTCGAAATTCATCACCAATGACCAAGCATTTTTTGACATGTGATATTCAGATTTGTAACAATATATTAAGAGCACCTTATTGCCCTTAATTTAAAATTCAATGGCCAAGTTAAATGCATTTTTTTTTTAGCAAATCTTTAACCACCATTCAACCTTTAGTTTATATTTGAATAGCATATTTAACTAGCCATTATGTAGACAATTAATGACAAATTTATGACTATAAAGAGGTAAGTTGATGGTAATTATCATAACTGAATGTCAAACTTCTATGCACTCTATAAATGTCTCTACCTTGTGCATGAGAGTAAAACACAAAACAAGACTCAAACCCCTCTAAATTTCGAGCCATGTTAACCTTATACCAAGCCATCTAAATTTGAGTTCTTAAACCATGTTGATCAAGCATTTCAACCAACTTAATGATAGAATTTAATAGGTTTGTAACAGCCATGTTAACAGCCATTACAAATCTAGAACATTTCGCCCTCGATAAAGAGCTCTGAATCCGATCTTCAACGTTTCTCGAATATACTAAATCGAGTTCTAAATATGTTGTCCAAGATTCAACCCAATTCAATAGTTACAATTACATCACCTACCTCCGCAAGCAAACTGCAGAGATTTTATGCGAGAAAAACGACAGCTTCTATTCTTCGCCCATACATTGATTCAAATTAACTCCATCGTCAATAATCTTCACATTTCATAATTTATTTGATATCATTTCAGACGTACTCACCAATTTCAGGTCGATCCAAAGGTTTAATATATCACAAACATTTTTGCAAATTTACTGAAATTAAAAAAAAATCAAGTATCCTTGTGGATGATAGCAGTGCAAGAATAACATGGTCTATAAGATCAAGCGTGATTGCAATAACCAAATGAAGCATGCTAGATTGGTAGTAAAATGTATGCTCTAAAAGAAGACATTGACTTTAATGAGATTTTTTCTCTTATGGTTAAGCTTACAACAGTCAGGGTAGTGTTGAAATTGTTTGCGGTGTTTGACCTACATCTAAAATAGCTAGATATGAAAACAATATTTCTTCATGGAGATCTTGAAGAAAAAATCTCTTCAAATGGTCTAGCAGAAACGTAAGCAGTAGAGAATGACAAGATTGAAAGTATATGTGGAGATATAATATTTGATTTTCAATCAAATTTCCAAATGAGATAATGTGCATGGTTTCCAGACAGCATTGATGGTAGAAGATGATAGTCGACAGATAGTATTGATGAATTGTCATAATTATGGCAACAAAAAAATCGAAACTTGTTATCCGAATGAAAATTCAGTGAGATGATGCATATATAAATTGATGCATCATTTGGCTCTTGAAGACATACTTTCATCGAGTTCTTTCTCACATCTTATAAGCATACTTCTTTGAGTGCTTAGTTCTATAATAGTTATGATAGATTTTTCATGTATTAAAAGAGTGTGTTCTCTTCGAAAGCATAGTGAAGGTTGTAATTACATAATATTATAATTGAATTCTTTCATCTTGCACTAGGTTTTTACCCTAATAAATTTTATGGATTTTTCACGTAAATTTATGCATCTAATTTGAGATTTTATTTTCATAATTGTATATCAAGATGCTGCACCTGAGTTCAACGGATAGCTAATTACAACAAGCGAATAAAGAAGAACAATTTGATCAGGAACCAAGATATTTTTCATCATGTGATCAAAATCAAACAAGAAAATATTTGAACAGATGAATTCTCGAGGAAAAAAATTGATTAATTGTAATGTATCATTTCTCATCTCCGTATTTGAAACATATAAGTTATATATATTTGTCAACCTACGGACAACTCACGAGTCACTAGAACAAAACCCAAGTACAATTATTTTCATGTACCATCTTTCAATACCCCATTATCAATCTCCACCAATAAACACCAAAATAAATTGACAGCAAAATTTATATGATGGCGGTTGAAAGTAGGTGAAATATATATTTTATTGGAAGATTTCCAATATATAGCTGGTTGGTTTTAAAATCAAAGGGTTCTTTTGCAGATTCTTTCACGAGTGGGAAATGATTATCAATGACGGGTTCACTTAACCGGCGGATGGAAGTATAGGAGATGATTGATCTCAAGAATTGTACTGAGGTGGAAAATAATATTTAATTGTTGGTAAAACATTTTTTTATTTATTTTAAAAACAGATTATTAGTTTTTGGTCTCTTTTTATTTTATTTTATTTTTTTGTAGTTCAAATTATTTTGAATAAATTCAATATTTATTTTCTATTTAGTTTGATACAGTTTTATTTTCGTCTAAGATTTTTCAATAAGTCCAAACACGGCTAAAAATCGATTTTCTGTGGTGAAAACAATGTTTTATAATAATTTCATTTACTCAAACTTATTGTAAACAGCTAGAATAATTTGGAAAAATGGGTCGCATTAGAAATCTTAAAATTTATTTTAACCAAGTTATGAAACTCATATCTTTTTCTTTCTGGTTAATTTATGCTACACATAGAGTAACGTAACATTCTCCCATTTTACTTCCAAAAAATAAAAAAATTTGTTGGGGTGGGGGGGGGGGATTTATTGCATCAAGAATAATGGAGGCGAATTTGATTGTTTATTTTTATTTATTATGGAATTAATTGTGTTTTTACTTCAAATTGTTACACGTGATGTTTATAAATATGAAAATTACAATGTATTATATTAAAAAATGACAATGTATTAATTGAATTTATTATCTCTAATAGACGATGTAGACTAAATAATTTAAAAATATTCACAAAATATTTGTCTCATTTGGATATTTGATTGAAAATCAAATGATGGAGTTGACTGAATGGATGATATCGAGATAAATATTAAATGAAGAGGGACGAATTGGCCAAGTGAAAATATATAATCGAGAATCAGTTGAAACTAGATTAATATTTTATAAAATAAACCCTTAAAAATGCATTGATGCTCAAAACAGACAGAAATAAAATATATATTTTGGTGCATATACACATTTTGTATGATATTTTCTAATACAAAATTTAATTTTCAAAATTCTTAAGAAGCAAAGATTAAGCTAAAAAAAACTCATCACCGATGATAAATAGTGAAAACATGAGAAGTATAAAAAGAAATGTACTTAATTATTTCACTATCACAAGAAAAAAGAACTAATAACATTCAAATTTCAATGCAAGAGAGAGCAAATACCATAGTTTCTCACGAGTCACTAAAAGAAATCACAAATACAAATCTGCAAAAATGACACGAAATTTTTTTTAAATCAAAGACAAGGATTATGGGGTTTTTTTTGCATTCAAAAGAATTAGACACGAAATTTGAAAACAAAAAACATTTATTTAAGGTGCCCACGCTCTGTATCATGTTCCGAGCTAGAACTCAATTAGGCAGGATCAGTCGCTTTATTAGCCTCATCTGGAGTTTTCAAGTACCATCTTTTGAGCCGTGCTGAAGCTTTCAATACCTGTTATGGCCGTTTTTAGTCACGACCAAATAAACACGAAAGAAAACGATAGAAAAATTAATCCATCCAGCGAACGAAGATCGAATACCTCTTCATCCCAGCTTATTCTCCACATCATGAAACTCAAGGCAAGCGTCAGAGTGGTAACTCCACACAGCAATCCAATCCAAAGTCCCTGTTAGATCATCGTCATTTTTCAAGTAAAAGTACTGGTGTCATGATGTGTCAAGGAAAATATCGAGTTCAAGATATGAAAACCCGAATTTCTGTAAGCTAACAAAGGAGGTTTGGTATAGTATCTGTGTTCTTAATTTGGTGAAAGTTGGATCTTTTCTTAGTGATCAACCGAGCTCTCAGATGGGAGAGTCGGAATCATATAAATCTATGGTATTTACCCATTTCGATTCAGCTATAGTCTGTGTTACTTGTTAGATATCCTCTACATTAGCAACTTGAGTGAATCAAATGGTAAATATATATATTTAGTTAGTTGTATAGGAAACGCATGTATTACCTTTACTTGAAGATCAGTCACATATCCAAGAAACAGGCCGACTGGTAAACCAATCAGATAGAAGCAAACGCCGTTGATAATAGCCACCGTTGCTTGCAAACCAGCTCCTACAGCCACACCTGAGACGACAACGACAAAATTTCCGGGATTTTTCAAGCATGGCATGCAGATTTGAAATTCGCGTATTTCATTTACTTGAAACAATTACAAGTCACAAAAGCGTAGCTTAAAAACTAAGGTTTAGAAATTCATAGATGGAGAAATCTTTCAGACTGGATAGTGAAGTTGAAATAAGAAAAACCTGAGAAAACTGGATAAATGCTATTAAACAACATGGAGAATGCGAGCAGAACAGAGAGATCCGATACTCTCTGGGCAACATTTTCATCGTTGCTAAACATGTATCCAATTTTCTTGCCAAACACTAAGCAAAGAATCCAAAAGAGGATCCCTAAGGCAACTGAAGTGGAGAGTAGGACTTTGATTGAAAATCTAACAGCTTTTGCATCTCCTCTCCCAAGTTCATTTGCGACCCGCACACTATAACATCAAAAGAAGCCATTCGCCAAACAAAAGATTCAAATCTTTAGTGATAATATGTGGATCTGAATTGAAGTACGTAAGATACATAACAAATTCTTACCACGCCGCACCAAGTAATCCTAAGCATATCATGAATTCCCAGCCGGTGATGTTGATACTGAGAGTCCGAGGATTTTAGTGGCCATCTTTATATTAAACGCAAAACAGGATGAAACTGAATCAAATTCTTACCAAACAGAGAAGGCTGAAATGGAAACTTCTGCATTTTTCATGTATCCTGCCACTAAGACAAGAATGGCATAGTACCACAACTCCAAGCTATACAATAATTACCCTTGGTCAATGACACAAGTATACACCATTCACTGTAAGTCTGTAACCTAAACATTGAAGGGAAACATTTTACCAAATCATAAGACCAGAAGAAATAGAGAGTTTCACAACCGGGAAAATATCCTTCAGTGCAGCCACATTGAATCCTTTCCATGAATCACCGCACCAACCGCCAAAAATGTATATAAACTCTCCAAACACAACAAGCCATGAAGATACACACAGAGAACCCATTGCACCTGCAATCCCGAAATCCAGGACACGAACAAAAAGCCAAGACAGGGGAACATGGATCACGAGCTGCATAACCGAAAGCCATGCAACGACCATGTTCTTTTGCTGTGCTTGCAGATACATTTGTATTGTCAAGCTAAAGACGAGGGCATAACAGAAGAGTATGAACCATAGAGAAATATATCCTGCAGCTTTGGCGATGGTCTCTTCTTCACCCAGGAGCTTAAAGATTGGAGTTGCGAAGAAAAACACGGGAAGTAAGATTGTCAAAGTGATGAGATCAACGAACCATGATCTTTGCAAGAAAATACCCATCATATGGTACTGTTTTGCTCCAAATGCTTGGCCGCATAGAGTTTCAGTTGCACTAGACATTCCTAACTGTGAAAATAGATATTAGGAAAAGGGGATGTGTGGCCAAATATAATCTCCCATATAGTTTTAGCACATCAAGAGATTTATGAAAACTCGAAAAAGTATCTCGAAAACATGTCATCTAATCATTATCAAGAAAACTGAGTTGCAGAGATGCAGTTAAAGGACATGTAAATGGTCACATAGGTCGACTTACCAGTATCCCGTTAACGAATCGGACGATCAAGGTCTGAACAAGTGCGTAACCAGCAAGATCCACAGAACTTATGTGCCCGATAAACGATTGGGTGACTAAAATTGCGCTGAAAGAAGTTACTCTCGAGATTACGCTGGGCAACGCAACCCTCCATATCTTTTTCCATTCTTGACAAATTCTCCCTTTCAAATCACCCTCCTGCCCTGAGTTGAGCAGCCTCTCTTGGATTTCCTCGTCCATAGCTCTACAACAAAGAATTTAGACTCAGATTTAACTAATAATACGATTAACCACTGTGAGCAAATGGCATAATTTCCCCTATGAACCAAACCTTTTTTTTTTTTTTCATAATTCAAAAGGCACAAGTACCTTTCGTACTTCACCAAGTCAAGATCTTGGTTCCGACCCAATGCTCTAAAACTAACTCTACTTGTTCAAATATCTAACACAAGGCATTGAATATAACTCAAGACTGGAGTTCTTAGTATAAGAAATGTAATTCTAAATGCAATAAAAAATAAATTAATCTTCTACCTCGAAAATGAAGGTTAGAAGTAGGTGGAATGAATGGTTAAGATTCCAGAGGAGCCAACCTCAACAATTGCACGAGGCGGTGCGTGGTTTGTAAAATATATTGAATTTATCTACTAAAACTGATTATTTGGTGATACCCGAGGAATATCCAATTATCGAGTCATCTCCAGGATGGAGGTTCATCTTGAAACCCGGGTGGTAGGAGTTCGGATAAATAATGGGCGACGGAAGGAAAGGGCCCGGGGGGCAAAGCCCGAGTTACAAGGTTCATCTTGAAACCCAGATTGTAGGGGTTCGGATAAATCTTGGGCGACGGAAGGAAAGGACCCGGGGGGCAAAGCCCGAGTTACAAGCATCCGATGGGAGTTTCGCCACCAGGATTCTTTCCCGGGCATCACGGTACAGGTGTCGTGTTTTAGATTACAGGTATGGGACATCATGACTTGATCATCATTAGGAGATCTTTTAGCGTATGAAAAAGTGATGTGACTCAATGGAAGTAAGCATGGGCTGCTAAAATTAACAGTGTCAGTAAACAGAAGCATGGACAACTATCCCATCAGGAGTAGTGGCTGGACACTGAAAACAAAGTCATCATTGGTTTTTCTCCTATAATATCAATGTTTGTTTATTAATAAGGCATTCAGATATATTCTCTTGCAAACGAAATATTCACTCTCTTCATAAAATATTAACTTGAGGGTCAGAGTGACTACGTCAGAAAACCATCCGACGCCTCACTAATGATTTTCTGTTATTTTAAATATGCATATATTTCCAGAGCCAGAGAGAGCCTCTTCCTGAAAGAATATAACCTGACCCGGTAAAATTGCCGGCCTATCTCGCACTCAATTCACATGATCACATCATTGGTGCCATCTGTGAGAAATCAGATCTAAGAAGAAGATATGGTTTCCACTCGAAAATCAGCCAGGAAAGACGCCTCCAGAGGGGAATCCTCGAGCTCAGAGGTTCCCCAAGGAAATCCGTCCCGACAAACTTTCCTGGTCAATCCATAACAATTAACTCAATGTATATCAGCAGCTGTTCAGAAGGATATGCCAGAAAAGATACCTCCTAGCAGTAGCTGGGCACCATGTGATGAAGGACCCCGTGAAGAATCTCCCTCTCCAAACGAGGCGAAGCATGAAAGAGAGGAAAGTTTCCAGGAAGGCTCCAAGGCTATTATTGTGGCTGAAGAACTAGAAGACTTGAGACAAAAGGTGAAGAAACTGGCAGGGTAGGCCATGTCCCCTCGGACTTCCCAAGTTTAACCGAGAGGGTGTCCTATCTCTAACCGTATAGTCAATGAGCCCTTGTCAAGCCACTATAAATCGGCAAACATCAGAGAATATGACAGGAACTCGGACCCTAAAGAGCACTTCACTCATTTTGAGAATATGGTCATGTTGCATTGTTATGGTGATGGGATCAAGTGTAAAACTTTCTTAACTACGTTGGTGGATTCAACCCAACAGTGGTTCGAGAAGCTGGATCCTCGGAGTATAAAAACTTTCGAGGACTTCAAGAGTGTCTTTATACATAACTTCAGTAGTAACAAATGGTACAAAAAGACTGCCTTTAGCCTGTTTGAGATCAAGCAGGGTAGGGAGGAATCATTAAGAGCTTACATCCGCAAGTTCAATAAAGCAGCGTTGGAAGTACCTTCCTGTGCCTGGGAAACTAAAACCACGACGTTCACTCAGGGGATTCAGGATGGGAATTTCTTCTAGTCCTTGGTAAAAAAACTACCGAGAGATTTTGAAGATTTACTATCTCGGGCAGAGAAATACATCAATATGGAGGAAGTCCAGAAACAAAAGAGAGATGCTATCAGGAGAGAGAGAAGCTGTCAACCTGGGAAAGTAGAAGAACGGCTCCGAAGGGAGAATCCCCTGGGGCGCTTCTCTAGTTACGCTCCCTTGAAAAGATTAAAGGACCAAGATGTGAATCTTTGCGAAGATAAGGAAACCAACTCCCACAACCCTCCCCAGGGCCCGAAACCAGCTTTGAAATTTTGTGCGTTCCATCAGGAATGCTATCATGATACCAGTGAATGCAAGCAATTAATGAGAAATCATCCCAGACCAGATTCTATTGAAGCAAGCCTGGAAGAGAAGAGAGCAAAAAGACTCCCGTGGATCCCCAAGAATCCGGGGCCATTACCATCCAGCAGAGCCCCGAATTATGAAGTCTCGTGAAGGAATGACTCTAGACCCACCAGGTCAGAAAGGGCCCGGCAGGAGAAGACCAAAGAAAACTCCCCAACTCTTGGGTAGTTCCGTCAACGTCATATCCCAAGAAGCGCTGGACCAAATGAATCTGAAAGATTATCAACTCGAGCCTGCAGAGACGGCTCTATTCGGGTTTGCAGGCCATACAATACATCATCAAGGGGAGATTGCGCTCCCCCTAACCACTGGATCCGGACAATTTGAGGAAATCAATGATGGCACATTCACAGCGGTCAATGCACCCTCATCATATAATGTCATATTGGGGAGGCCGGCCATAAATGCTTTTAAGGTTGTCGTCTCCGCTTACCATCAAAAAATCAAGTTTTCTGTAAAAGATGTTATGCTGAAACTGTTAGAGTGGAAAAAAATAGGGCAAGAAAAGGTGAGTATGGAGACTGGGTAGGAGGTGGAGGAGAAGTGCATTCCGTAGAAGAAATATAAGCAGTTGTCGAAGAAGAGCAAGAAGAAATTACCTTAATCCCCAAGGATCTCGAGAAAAGCACCAAAATTGCCCGGGATCTAAATTCATCCACCCGGTCTCAATTAATAATTTTCTTGTAGCAAAACGTGGATGCATTAACTTGGTGCTCTTCAGAGTTAACCGAGATCTCAGCCCGGATAGTGGAGCATAAATTAAACACATGTCCAAACTCATGGCCAGTGAAGCAGAAGAAGAGACACTTTGGACCAGAGAAAGACGGGGTAATAGTAGAGCAAGTGGGAGAGTTGCTGAGAGCTGGCCAAGTCAGGGAAGTCCAATTCCCAACTTGTCAAATGTGATTCTCGTCCAGAAAGCTACAGGAAAGTTGACGATATGTGTAGATTTCTGGGACCTGAACAAAGCCTGCCCCAAAGACTGCTATCCCTTGCCTCGGATTGATCAACTGGTTGATTCCACGTCTAGGTATGAGCTGATGTGTTTCATAGATGCTTACTAGGGATACCACTAGATACCCTTGGCTCAAGAAGATCAAGACAAGGTCAGTTTCATAATCTTTGGTGGAATATTTTGTTATATAATAATGTCTTTTGGTCTGAAGAATGCAGATGCCACTTACCAATGATTGATGGATAAGATTTTTGAAAAGCAAGCCAGGAGAAATATTGAGATCTATATGGATGACATTCTGATCAAATCCAAGGAGAAGTCAGACTTCATATCAGATCTGGAAGAAACTTTCTCCACACTTAAAAAGTATGGGGTCAAGCTAAATCCACTAAAATGCACTTTTGGGGTAAGAGTGGTAAGTTCTTGATTATAGTAACTGAGAGGGGAATGGAAGTTAATCCAGATAAGGTAAGGGCTATCTTAGAGATTGTTTTCCCTAGAACCATCAAAGATGTGCAAAAGCTGAAGGTCGGATTGCGTCTCTGTCCCGTTTCATATCAAGGTCGGCATATCAGAGCTTTCCTTTCTTTCAGATACTTCAGAAAGCACAGAGATTCGAATGGGATGATCAAACAGAATAGGCATTTCAAGATCTAAAAAGCCATCTAGTCGGGCTGCCTATCTTGGTTAAGCTCGGACTGGGGGAAAAGTTGCTGGTATATCTGTCTACCACCGAGTACGCTGTCAATTTGGTCCTCATTCAATAAAAGGGCACCAATCAAAAACCGGTGTATTATGTAAGTCATTCCCTCAGGGGTCCTGAATTGAGGTACACAGAATTGGAGAAAATAGCCCTGGAATTGGTCGTCACCGCGAGAAAGCTGAGACCCTATTTCCTGTCTCATCCTATCTATGTCCTCACCAACAGCTCACTGGGAAAAATCATGATCAACCCAGACATCTCGGGAAGGCTGGTAAAGTGAACGATAGAGCTCGGAGAGTATGATATCACTTACCATCCAAGGACCGCCATAAAAGCTCAGGCTTTGTCAGACTTTCTAATCGAGATGGTGCGGCCCAGGCATGAAGAAGTCTGGAGAGTATTTGTTGATGGTGCTGATAGTAAAGAAGGTAGTAGTGTAGGAGTCGTTCTAGTCTCCCCCACAGGAGAAAAGATAAAGCTGGCCGTAAGATTGGATTTTCGGGCTTCAAATAATGAAGCTGAATATGAATCAGTAGTAATCGGGATGAGAGCCTCTCGAGAAGTTGTAGCCACTCAAATCATCCTATAATCAAATTCTCAACTAGTTATTCAGCAGCTCAAAGGCTCTTATGAAGCCCGTGAAGGAAGATTGAAGGAATATTAAAAACCATTCAAGAATTGTCGGAAAATTTTACTGATTGGAGTGTAGAGCAAATCCTGAGAGAAAAAAATATTGAAGTTGTTGCACTGGGAAACTAAAATGGCTTACTAAATTTTACTCCTTTCACCTTCTGTGCTTTAAATAATGACTTAATAAATTTTCCATACTCGGTTAATAGAACTGATCGTGACTATCAAATCACAAAAATTTCTAAGTGTTGAGAATCAACCGGGAAGTTTAACAAGCATCCAAGAAGTTTAAACTTAAACTTGAATCAAAATCCTTATAATTGCTCGTGATGTAGACCCCTTAAGTTAGGGTGCAAAGCCTTAGATTTGTTTGAATAACCAGAATGCGGAACCCTAGGCCGGGATCATGTCCCGGGACTTGGGAATGGTCGAGGTCTGGTGCCCCGAGCCAAGGTGTAGTGTCTTGGGCTTATTAGATAGCCAAGGTACGGAGCCTTGGGTCGGGGATCCTGTCTCGAGACTTGGGAATGGTCGAGGTGTGGTGCCTCGAGCCAGGGTGTAGTGCCCTGGGCTTATTAAATAGCCAAGGTACGCAGCCTTGGGCCCGGGATCCTGTCCCGAGACTTGAGAATGGTCGAGATGTGGTGCCCCGAGCTAGGGTGTAGTGCCCTGGACTTATTAGATAGCCAAGGTACGGAACATTGGGCCGGAGATCCTGTCCCGGGACTTGGGAATGGTCGAGGTGTGATGCCCCGAGCCAAGGTGTAGTGCCCTGGGCTTATGAATTATACGGGGCTTTGTACCTCCCGGACTAAGATATAACAATCATATGCTTAACACTTCTCTAGGAAGAACAGAACTTTCATTATATCTTCAAACAAAAAATTACATATGTTAAGCATAATACTTCTTTAAATTAAAAACATTCCAGGGTATTTTGAGAGAACGTCCTTGAGCATCTTCTAGATAAAAATCTCCCGAGCTAACTTTCTGGGCTACTTTAAAAGGCCCTTCCCACCGAGATTCCATCTTTCCCACATCTCCGGCTGGATTGACTTTCTTCATGACCAGATCTCCAACTTGGAAGTCTCGGATTCGGATTAGAGCCCTTTCTCTCTTCTCTTCTACTAATTCCAATTCCATTGCCCGGTTTTGATTATAATCATCCAGGTAAGATTCTACCCGGGCAGAAGTTTGTCCAATTTCAACTGAAAGAACTGCTTCAGAACCATATACCAAATTAAAAAGAGTTTCTTGAGTAGGTATCCGGAGAGTAGTTCTGTATGCCCAGAGAACACTAGGCAATTCATCTACCCAGTCTTTTCCTTTGCCCTGGAGCTTTGTTTTCAAGGCTTACACAATGATCCTGTTCACAACCTCTGTCTGACCATTGGCTCGAGGGTAAGCAACATAGGTGAAAGACTGAGTAATTTTCATCTCCTGGCACCAAGCTGTAATTTCATTTCCTTGAAACTGTCTCCCATTGTCTGAGATTAGTCTCCTGGGAACTCCAAATCGGCACACAATATTCTTCCATAGAAACTTTAAAACTTCCTTCTCAGTGATCTTGGCTAAGGGCTCAGCTTCTACCCACTTAGAAATATAATCCACAGCTACTAAAAGAAACTTCTTTTGAGCCCGGGCAACTGGAAAGGGAACCACAATGTCCATACCCCATTGATCAAAAGGGCAAGAGGCCCAGATAGGTTTCATGAGAGTGGCCGGGCTGTGCTGAAAGTTTGAGTGATGCTGACATCCTTCACAAGCCCGAACCGCTCGAGTAGAGTCCAGGCTAACAGTAGGCTACCAGAATCCAGCAAGCATTGCTTTTCGGGCCAATGCTACTCCTCCGAGATGCTCGCCACAACACCCTTCACGAATTTCTCTGAGGACATAATCCACCTCTCCCATGGATAAGCACTTCAATAGAGGTCCCTGAAATGATCTCATGTACAAGACATTATGTAAGAGAACAAACCTAGGAGCTTGTCTCTTAATTTTCTGATCTTGAGCTTTGTCTTCAGGCAATTCATTGCTTATAATGAATTTGATCAAGGGTGTCATCCAGGAATCTTCTAGTGCTGACATTGTTTTTTCTTCCGTGGAGAGGACTAGCCGAGAAACATGTAATACCTCTCATGTACTGACTTCTGATAAGGAAGCAGCCATATCCGCCAAAGCATCTGCTTCCGCATTTTTTTCCCGAGGTATTTGTTCAATACTCCAATCCACAAAAATTTCTGATTGGGCTTTTATGAGCTTGAGATAGTTAAGCATCCTGTCATCCTTAGCCTCATAAATATCCTTGATCTGTTGGGTAATCAACTGTGAATTAGAGTACAAAATAATCCGGGAAGCTCCAACTTCCCGGGCAGCTTGGATACCAGCCAGAACAGCTTCATACTCTGCCTCATTATTAGTTATCCGGGAGTCAATTCTCAAGGCCAACTTAATATTTTCTCCCGGAGGAGATATTATTACCACCCCTACTCCATATCCAGCAAGGCTAGACGCCCCATCCACAAAACTCTCCACACTTCTTCTTCATCGGACTGAACCATCTCGGATAAAAAATCTGATAAAGTCTGTGCTTTGATGGCAACCCGTGGCTTATACTCAATATCATATTCCCCCAACTCCACTATCCACTTGATCATCCGCCCGGATACCTATGAGTGAGTCATAATCCTCCCAAGAGGACTATTAATGAGTACTATGATCTGATGTGATAAGAAATATGGCCGCAGCTTCCTAGCAGTCATAACCAAACCCAAGGCTATCTTCTCTACCTCACTATACCGGAGCTCGGGGCCCCTTAGAGCATGACTGACGTAATAGACAGGCTTCTGATCAGTGTCTCCTTTCTTTATCAGTCCTGAGCTGACAACATACTCTGTAGTAGATAAGTAAACAAACAATTTCTCCCCGGGCTCTGGCTTTACAAGGAGAGGAAGCTCTGCCAGATGACTCTTAAGATCCTGGAAGGCTTATTCACACTTCTCATTCCACCCAAACTGTCGGGCCTTCTTTATGACCTAGAAAAAAGGGTAACTCCTGTGTGCTGCCCAAGATATAAATCGAGAAAGAGAAGCAATCCTCCCAGTCAGCTTCTGCACTTCTTTGACAGATCGAGGAGATGGCATGCTCAACACGGACTTGACCTTCTCCTGATTCACCTCAATTCACCGGTCTGTCACTATAAAACCCAAAAACTTGCCACTGTTTACGCCAAAGATACACTTGGCCGGATTGAGCTTGATTCCATAATGCATCAAAGTGGCAAAAGTTTCCTCCAAATCAGAAATAAAATTAGTAATCTCCTTAGACTTGCCCAAGATATCATCCACGTACACTTCCACATTCCTGCCCAATTGCTTCTCAAATATTTTGTTCATAAGACGTTGATAGGTGGCTCTGACATTCTTCCACCCGAAAGGCATGACAATGTAACAGAATGTTCCTCCCGAGGTGATGAAGCTGACCTTATGTTGATCATCTTTGGCCATGGGGATTTGATAATACCCCTGATAAGCATCCATGAAACTCAACAGTTCATAGCCCGAGGTGGAGTCCACCAACTTGTCAATCCTGGGCAGAGGATAGTGGTCCTTGGGGCAAGCTTTATTGAGGTCCCGAAAGTCCACGCACATTCTCCACTTCCCGGTAGACTTTGGCACCAGTACCACATTCGAGAGCCACGTAGGAAATTTTATTTCCCGAATGTGGCTGGCTTGCAGCAGATCGTTCACCTGTACATCAATAACTTTGTCCTTCTCAGGACCAAAGTGTCTCTTCTTTTGCTTCACCGGGTGGGATCCTGGGAGGATATTCAAGTGATGCTCAGCGATCAGGGGTAAGATCCCTGTCAATTCCTGCTGGGACCAGGCAAAAATATGAACATTAGTTTTTAAACAATTGATTAAACTGACTCAGGTGGATGAATTGAGGTCCCGAGCCACCCGGATCTGCTGGCCTGGTCCGATCTATAAAATCTCCTGCTCTTCTTCTGCTACAAAATGCAATTCACCCTCCTTTACTACCCTTCTCCCTCCCTCATTACTTCTCACCGCTTTCCCCTCCCTCCTAGCCTTCTTCTAGTCTACCCAGATTGCTTCCACATAACACTTTCGAGAAGAAGGTTGATCTCTCCGGACTTCACCCACTCGACTCCCCATAGGAAACTTAATCTTCTCGTGGTAGGTGGATGTTACGGCCTTCAGCTCATTCATGGCAGGCCGCCCCAGGATGATGTTATACGATGATGGGTAATCCACCACAGTGAAAGTGGTCATTATGGTTTTCTTAAGCTCCCGAGTGCCTAAAGTCAAAGGCACAACAATCTCTCCTTCTGGATAAACAATATTTCCAGCAAAGCCGAAAAGCGCAGTCTCCACATTTTCGAACTGATATCCTTGCATATCCATTTGTACCAGGGCATCCTTAAATATTACATTAACAGAATTGCCCGAGCCCACAAAAACTCTCAGAATATCATAATTTGCAACCCTGGCTTGAATTCCCAGGGAATCGTTGTGGGGCATATTGACGCCCTTCAAACTTCAGGGCCAAAGCTAATCACTGTTTCATTCCTCCTCACCCCTTCAACATCCATGCAATCTCGCCTACTTCTCGACTTCCTCGTCCGATTAGAATCTCCATCAGTGGAGCCTCCAGATATCATCTTGGTTACCCCCATAACAGGGGGTGAACTCTTCTTCCTCTCAGGCTCCGGATCCCTTCTTCTACTAGGCTCACCCTTCGAGGCATTTCTCGAATCTCCCCTGGTATTGGGTCTTGGCTGCCGAGACGTCCCAGGTGGCAATATTGGTCTCTTATTAGCTTGATTATGTCTCGGAACGGAGGGTGGGACATAATCTCCCTTCAACATTTTGCAATCCTTGGTGTTGTGGTGGCACACCTTGTGGAGGGTACGTTATCCTCTCTTCTCAGGCCAGGTAAGCTGATGATCCGAGGCCAAATCTCTGCTGCACTCCTGAACCTCCCTATGCCGGGTAATCTTTAAGGGTACATGGTGAGAAAAATGCCCCGGATTACCCCTCCTATGTCCCTTCTCCTCGGGTTTAGAGACCTCTGGTCTCCTTTCTCCCTCCTCACAGCCTCTCTCTTTTGTTTTTGTGCTTTCTCCATATTAATATACTTTTTTGTCCGGGACAACAAATCCTCAAAGTTCTTGGGCACCTTCTTTGTCAGCGATCGGAAAAATTCACCCTCCCTTAGCCCTGTGTGAATGCCGTTGTCTTGGTCTCGATGGCACAAGTGGGGACATCCAGAGCAACTCTGTTAAACCTTCTAATATAAGCCCTCAAACTCTCCTTCGGGCTTTTCTTGACTTCAAAAAGACTAAATGCGGTCTTTTTGTACTTTTTACTGCTGCTGAAATGGTATAGAAATACCTTCTGGAAGTCCTTGAAAGAATGAATACTTTGAGGAGCCAACCCTCAAACCATCTCTGAGCAGAATCTATCAGAGTTGTCAAAAAGACCTTGCACTTAATTCGATCAGTGTAACAGTGCAGCATAGCCATATTCTCAAACCTGGACAGATGTTCCTCGGGGTCTGCATTGCCATCATAATCTTTCACTTTGGCAGACTTGAAGTTCCCGGAAAGAGGTTCCCGAACAATAACTTCAGAAAACGGACATCTTTTGACAACGGCCTGAGAAAGAGTACGACCTTCCAACTGTCCTTCCAATACCTTCATCTTTTGCCTCAACTCCCACAACTCTTCCGCCATAGTAGGGGATTTGGACCCGGCACTAGACTTTCTCTCCTCCATCCTCTCTTCTTCCTCCCTCAACTCCTGATCTCTTTCCTGTTCTTCCCCTGACTGCGTACCATGATGAGAAGGATATTTCTGGACTATAGCTTTTTCCACTGCCTTAGATATAATCCTAGCCAACTCCTCTGGAGACAAAGTAATGACAGGTGGAGGTCCTGTAAGCGGAGGACCACCACCTTGTCCCGAAGTATGTGCACCCTCTCCAAGAGCCCGAGAAGTGTCCTGATTAGTTTTTCTTGTTGGAGCCATATCAACGCCTCTGACTCAATTTCTCACAGACGGCGCCAATGATGTGATCTGAATGAATTGGGTCGAAGAGATACGTGGGCAATCTACCGGATAAAAAGGATAATTTGTGTTAGGAAATATAAGTAAGGATAATGGCTGCAACTGAGACCTGCAAACAAGAAAAAAAAACTCGTGAATGAGCGTCGGAAGATTGTCCGGCGTAGCCACTCTGATGCTTAAGTCAGCAGGTGAAGAAGGAAAATACAAGGGATAGATGTGAGAATATATGTGTGCTTGAGAATTGAAAATTTCTAGAATCTGTAAATGACATTAATACATGCTATTTATAGGAGGAAATCACATCATTACCTTGTTTCCAGTGTCCACCTGCTAAGTATGGTAAGTCGGCTGCCCATACCTTCTGATAACTTCTAAAACACTCCAAACCCATACTATTCTGACAGATTAGATAACCCATACCGATACACTCGAGTGTGGTGCGCTTCTCGAGGTAGCCTGGGTAGAAAACTCTCGGGAGCTTGCACGAGAGCCCAGGCTCTTGATTGCCCGAGAAGAGAATGTCCCGGGCGTCTCCATGTTCGATTGATAACAGTGCTTTGCATATTGATTTCACGATCTGCACATCAGAAGAGGGAAAACCAGAAGAATAGAAAAAGGTTGAAGAAAGGAGAAACACCGGATGACATGTAATCTCCGTTGTGTGACTTTCCGTCCGATCCATTTACAGGCAAACCAACCGCCCCCTCCATCTCAAGTACCAAACGTCAATGATGGTTGCAGATCTGTTGGGAGTCCACGTCACTAGGTAGGCGATGGCATGGATTCGGTTTCTATGTATTATCTTTTGTAAATTGATACTTGACAAAGTCTATATTTTAATTTCAACTTTCTTTTGACTACATTTTATTTTTTGGTCCTTTTATTATTTATTAAATACAAAAATTAAATATTGTTAAAAGTAAAAATTTACGGTAAAAAGTAAAAATCTCAAAACTCTTAAAATATATCAAACTACACTTTATAAAATTTTATCTCTACTCAATTGTGATTTTTTTTCCACAAATTGAGATACCTATTTATAGAATTTCTTTGGAAATAATCCAAAAATAAATAGATCATTACATACATTATCACACACTAATTTTTAATATTTACATCTCTTATTTTCAACATTCAAATATATCAACTCTTATTTTTCAACATTCAAATATATCAACTATTATTTTTCAATACAACTATTATTTTTCAACACTCCTCCTTGTGATGATGATCATGATGCAATGATTGTCTTCATTATATGTTTTATACTGACTCGTTAAAAATCTTACTAGAAAAATCCATTGGGATAAAAACTATAGTAAGGGAAAAAGAGTGCAGTCACGTAAACTCCCCCTCATGTTAACACGAACGATTCTTCATAAATTTCGTAGATTGCGCATCCCAATGTTATATATATACTTTCTGAAAATTGTCGTAGGAAGTGCCTTTGTGAAGAGATCTGATGAGTTTTCACTTGATTGAATGTAACGAATATCAATATCTTTATTTTTCTCAAGCACTTGGGTGAATGCGAAGAATGTAGGAGGAATATGTTTAGTTCTGTCACTTTTTATGTATCCTTCTTTCATTTGAGCAACATATGTAGCATTATATTCATATAGTATCACATGCTTTTTGTCGAATGATAATCCGCATGAGATTTGGATATGTTCGGTTATTGATTTTAGCCGCACACATTCACGGCTTGCTTCATATAGTGCAATAATTTCGGCGTGATTTGATGAAGTTGTTACGGTGTTTGTTTCTGTGAATGCCAAAAAATTGTAGTGCATCCACCAGTAAATACATATTCGATTTGGGAACGTGGCTTGTGTGGATCAGATAAATATCCAGCATCAGTATAACCAATTATGCTTTGATTGGTATCTTTTGAATACGGAAGTCCCAAATCCGTCGTTCCTCGTAGATAACGGAATATATGTTTAATTCCGTTCCAGTGTCTTTTTGTTGGATATGAACTAAATCTTGCCAATAAATTTACAGCAAAAGATATTTCAAGTCTTGTGCAATTCGCAAGATACATAAGGGCACCAATATAACTTAGATATGGTACTTCTGGACCAAGAATAATTTCACCATCTTCACATAGACGGATAGAGCATTTTCTATGTTTAATGATCTAACAACCATTGGAGTACTTAAAGGATTTGATTTATCCATATTAAAACATTTAAAGACATTTTATGTATAATTTGACTGGTGAACAAATATTCTACATTCTCTATGTTCAATTTGCAAACCCAGACAATACTTTGTTTTTCCAAGGTCCTTCATTTGACATTCTTCCTTCAAGTATGACACAACTTCTTGAATTTCCTTATTCGTTCCAATAATGTTTAAATCATCAACATATACAGTAATAATTACGCATTCGGATGTTGTTTTCTTAATGAAAACACAAGGGCATATTGAATTGTTTACATATCCCTTTTTCATTAAGTGTTCACTTAGCCGATTATACCACATTCGACCTGATTGCTTTAACCCATATAATGATCTTTGCAATTTCACATAATAACATTATATGGCTTTTGAACTTTGTGCTTCAGGCAACTTAAATCCTTCGGAGATTTTCATATATATATATATATATATATATATATATATATTACTATCGAGTGATCCATATAAGTAAGATGTGACAACATCCATAAGACGCATTTCTAAATTTTCAGATATCACCAAACTAATCAAATACCGAAACGTAATTGCATCTATAACAGGAGAATACGTTTCTTCATAATCAATTCCAGGTCTTTGAGAAAAATCTTGTGCAACAAGTCGAGCTTTATATCTTACTATTTGATTTTTCTCATTTCGCTTTCAAATAAAGACTCATTTGTACCCAACAGGTTTTACATCTTCAGGTGTAAGGACTATAGGCCCAAAAATGTTACGCTTATTTAGCGAATCCAATTCAACCTTCATGGCGTCTTTCCATTTTATCCAGTCCTGTAGATTTTTACATTCACCAAATGATTTTCGTTCATGATCTTCATTGTTATTTATGATATCAAATGACACATTTTAAGAAAATATCTCATCAATTTCTTTTGTATCTTTTCGGTTCCATATTTTTCCAGTATTAATATAATTGATAGAGATTTCACGATTCTCATCAGTTTGCGGTTCTGACGGAACATTTTCATCATCATGTATTTCTGTCGGAATATCATTCTCTATTTTTTGATCATCGTGTTTCTCTATGATTTTTCTTTTTCGATGATTTTTATCCTTTAAACCGATTGGCCTTCAAAGATTTAGGCGTTTAATGACATCATAAATGTCTTCAATTTGTTTCTTTGGAATTTCAATTCGAGCAGGTGCATTTACATCATGTATATATGATTTAGTGACCTCTTTTGTATCTGCAAATGCATCTGGCATTTGATTTGTTATTCTTTGCAAGCGCACAATTTGCTGTACATATTTTTCACACTGTTTAGTTCTTGGATCCAGATGTAACAATGATGATCTATACCATGTAATTTCCTTTTCGATTTGTTTCTTTTCTCCCCCTAACATTGAGAAGATTTCCTCATTAAAATGACAATCAGCAAAACATGATGTAAACACATCGCCTGTCTGAGGCTCAAGATATCGAATGATTGATGGGATATCATAACCAACATAAATTCTGATATTTCTTTGAGGTCTCATTTTTGTTCTTTGAGGCGGTGCAATAGGCACATATACCACATCTAAAAATTCTCAGATGAGAAATGTCTAGTTTTTTTACCAAATACAAGCTGTAATAAGGAGTATTTATGAAATGAACTTGGTCTGATGCGAATTAATGCAGCAGCATGTAAAAATACATGTCTTTATATAGAAACATGGAGTTTTGTTTTCATAATCATTGGTCTAGCAATCAGTTGTAGACGTTTAATCAATTATTCAGCTAATCTATTTTGTGTATGTACATTAGCAGCATGATGCTCAACAGTGATTCCCATTGACATACAATAATCATTGAAAATATGGGAAGTAAATTCACCAGCATTATCAAGTTTAATTTTCTTGATTGTATGATCGGGAAATTGATTCCGCAATTTTATTATTTGAGAAAGTAATCTTGCAAATACCACATTGCGGGTTGATAATAAACATACATGTGACCCTTTGCTGGAGACATCGATCGATACCATAAAATATCTAAATGGTCCACATGGTTGATGAATTGACCCAAAAATATCACCCTGAATACGTTCAAGAAACATGAGTGATTCAATTTGGATTTTAGCTGGTGATGCTCTTATAATAAGTTTTCCAAGATAACATGTTTTGCATTAAAACTTATTATTTTGAAAGATCTTCTGGTCTTTCAGCGGATGACCATGTGTATTTTCTATAATTATTCGCATCATTGTTAAACCATGATATCCTAATCGATCATGTCAATTGATCAATATTGAAGAATTATCAATTAACATGTTTGATTCAATTGGACTTAAATATGTATAATGCAATCCAGTAGGGAGCATTGGTAGTTTTTCAACTACATATTTCTTTCCTGGTTTATATGTGGTAAGACACATATATTTCTCATTTCTTTCATTTATTGTCTGAGTATAATAACCATAAGAATATATGTCATTAAAACTCAACAAATTTCTTTTCGATTGTGGTGAATACAAAGCATCATTTATCAAAAATTTTGTACAATTAGGTAACAAAAAATGTGCTTTACCACAACTTTTTATCAAGTCTACAAGCCCTGGTATTGTATTCACCATTATTTTTGTTGGTTTTAGTTCCAAGAAATATCTTTTATCTCGGAGAATAGTTTGCGTTGTACCACTATCAGGTATGCAAACTTCCATGAGATTAGTTTCTTGTTTAGCTTTGTTCATAGCATTTCCCATATTTGAACTTCAAAAAAAATATGCAATGAAAAAATTACTGATAATACATATTTAATTTATTGATAAACATAACACATATAATAATTGTACAATAAAATATTATCATATGAGTACATGAAAAATAAATTATTTTACATTTATATTCCACCAATATATTGTTCATTATCAGAGAAATCGTTGAGAAAATATGTAGCATCAATATTTTTCATTTCTATTCCACCAGCATATTGATCATTTCCAGAGAAATCATTCAGAAAATTTGCAGCATCAAAATGAGTTGAATCACTCAAACGGTTACTGTGTTTAATGAAGTTGGTCTCTTTTTCTTTCTCCTTTATCGATTCTTTATAGATATTACAAAGGTGCTCGGGGGCTCGACAAATACGAGACCAATATCCAGGAGTGCCGCATCTAAAACAAGAACTTTCAAATCATTTTGAGTGATTTTCATTAACGCTCTTGTTCTCATGATGCCTTTTCAAGAATTTCCGATTCCGTAACCTCATGTCCACAAAATTTTAATTGCAAGATTATTCGATACATCGCCTAATTGTAATCACTTACTTTCTTAAAATCTTGAAATCTCAACATATTTCATTCATCACGGGCGGTCGGAAGTATAACTTCCCTTATGTGTTCAAATCTTTCTTTTAATCATTTCCACAAAGCCATGTGATCTTTTTCGATGAGATATTCACATATCAAACCTTCATCAAGATGTCAACGCAGAAATATTATAGCTTTTGCTTTTTTTGTGATGAAGATATATCATTTTCTTTAATAGTCTCGTTTAAACCCAATGACTCAAGATTCATTTCTACATCAAGAGTCCATGACATATAATTTTTTCCTGTAATTTCGAGCCCAGCAAATTCGAGCTTTGCCAAATTTGACGTGGTGGTACTAGAAAAATAACAATACATTTTATTAGTTAAGTTATAAATTTATTAAAATGGCAATACAAAGTAACAGATAAATTATAATTACAAGCATGCTTAAAAATAAAGAAAAAACGTGTGGCTAATATTCTCCGATAAATACAAGGTTAGTGAGTATAATAACCATAATAATTATACAAAACAACCTTGAAAGAGCCATCTTCTTCTTCTTCGAAAATTTTGATGAAGAAAATTTTTAGGGGAGAAAGAATAAGTTTGGAGTGATTGAATGTGTTTGTGAAGTCATATTTATAGTGTAAAAACTAGTCGTTTATTACCGTTTATGACCATTACAAAACAAAAAAAAATAAATGTATGTATATGTAAATTTTATGGTAATAATATAATGTACATAATGTTAATCATGTTTAAATAATTTTGTATATCATATTACAATATTATAATGAAGTGTCAGAGACTTTTTTAATATAATACTGTGACATTATACAAATATATATATAATTATTATATAACACAATAAAAATATAGAAACAGTGAAATAATCACATCACGTTATTATAATGAGGTATCATAGACTCTTTTTATATAATAACATGAAATTATTCAAATATATATACACAATAAATAAACAGTAATCACAATAAAATTATATAAACAGTGTAATAAGATAATTAAATCACGTTATTATAATGAGGTGTCATAGACTCCTTTTATATAATAACATGATGATATATATTAAATATATACACAATAAAAATAAATAAACAATAAAATAAATATTCTTACTTTCGAATATTGTTACGTTTTTCTTGTGTTTTGGAGCTTGGAAAAATATGGAGAACCGAACCTTCGAGTATTGTGCTGATAACGTGTTAAAAGTAAAAATTTACAGTAAAAAATAAAAATCTCAAAACTTTCAAAATATATCAAACTACGCTTTATAAAATTTTCTCTCTACTCAATTGTGATTTTTTTCACAAACTGAGAGACCTATTTATAGAATTTATTTGAAAATAATCCAAAAATAAATACATCATTACATACATCATCACACACTAATTTTCAATATTTACATCTCTTATTTTCAACATTCAAATATATCAACTATTATTTTTTAACATTCAAATATATCAACTATTATTTTTCAACACAACTATTATTTTTCAACAAATATAAACATTCTCACCCAAATAATAAAACTCTTTGTTAATATATATTAATATTAAAAATTTAATAAAATTTTAATTTTTATTAGTTATATTTTTCAGTACTAACATTATATTTTTTATTATTTTATGATTAATATTCTATTATTAATTTATTTCTTATCATTCATTGTTATATTGTTGTTTCCAATATTATTTTATTAATTATTTAATTATATATTTGAAACAAAAATAATCGAATAACGATTTTAGATTAGTTACTATAAATAAATTTTTTTATAATAATTAATTAATATTATCATTATAATTATCAACCCAATATTTATTTTTATCACAAAAATAATTATTTTAATTAATTCTTATTATTAATAAAAATATAAATTATTTTTTCGAATTAATATCACAATATTATTATTAAAAAATGATGCATAACAAGACAAAAATAAATTTAATTATTTTGGGATGTGATTCTAATTTCAGTAATTATAATTAACATGAGAAAATAGAAATAAGATATATTTTAGAATTATTAAACTACAAAATGATATATGATATTATTTTTAGTAATTAAGATTATTTTTAAAAATAGACTATCAACATGGGGCTAAAATAAATAAAAAAAATTTTTCCCTTAATTAAATTTAAAGACTGAGCTTTTATGATTATTTATTAATGTTATTTTTTAAAATAAACATGTTACATACTAATCATGAAATATGATTAGTATGTAACATGATTAAATATTTATTTGAACTAAAACATACTAAACACCAGATTTTTCATTGTTGATACTCACATTTTGTGAGAAAATATTTGATATTTAAGTTATCACCATAAACAAATTCAATGTTGGTTTTTCCATAGAAGATGTATTATGATGACTTATTGATGCTATTTATTTTAAAATAAACATGTTTTGTAGTAATCATGTAATATAATTAAATACTTATTTGACCTAAAAAATATTTAATTAGATTTAACATATACCTGATTTTACTATGTAAATACTCATTTTGGTCAAAAAATACTCAATTTTAGAGTGATCGCCATAAATGAAGTTTGTGGTTATTTTGTCATGGAAGATCTATTATGATGACGTATTAATGTTATTTATTTTTTAAAAAATAAAAATGTTGCATAGTTATAATGTAATAAAGTTAAATACTTAATTTGATTTAATAGATACCTAATTTTAAAAACTCGAATGAACAGAAATATCCAATTTTTGAAACCCTAGAGTCTAAAATTACCTTCTACAATTCGAAATCTAACGTAAGATTAATAGAACGAGTTCTATGAAGCCTAGAACAAGAGTTGTCCCACGAATTCAGGCGAAAGCGAGAGGCGGTCTCCAACGAGTTTTTCGAGAGTCGCGAATTTTCCTAGAAAAAGGGTATTAATGGAAAGCTAACGTCGATGGCTTCCCGAATATGTATTTAATTTAATTTTTAGGCAATCAGAACAGCACAATCGACGGAAAAAGCTTTGAAATTGGTTGAGGCTTTTGAAGACAATTGCAGCCAGGGAGAGAAAAGATATTAGGATAGATTTAATATTTTTTAATTTAACTTAATTAATCAAATCGGCAGAGATTGAGAATTGGGTATTCAAGTTCAGTCCCTAAACCTAAGTGGGTTTTGCCTCAGCTCCCTGGAGAGAGAAAAATTCTTTTAAAATGCCAAGAATACCCTTATGCTCTCTTTAATTTTAATTGATCCCCACGCTTTCCCCAAAATGGTATCAGAGTCTAAGGTTAAGTTATTTCAAACACATTATTTATTATTATAAACAAACAAAATGATTGAGGAGGAGAATTTCGAAAAAATTATGAATCTGAACTTAGGTTCGAGAAAAGTAGTTTATAAGATTTATTCCAATATTTTGGAATATATACAAGAGCATCCAACTATTGTTAGATATCAGAAGCAGGAAGAGACGCCTCAGAATCCTCAGATGGAATTCAGGAGTCGAAGAGGATATAGATATGCAACTTTTCTTCGCAAAAATGCCAAGTTCTTGGAGAGAAATGCTCATAAGGAAATATGTACCGCGAAATCCAGATACATTGGCACAAAGAGCCTCGTTCCTTAAAGGAAAATTGGAAGAATTGTGTCATTTGACGACATTACAAAAGAATTACAAACGTTTAAGGGGTATTAACAAATGTACTCCTTTGTGTTGTAAGGAAAATGATCTTCCAACAATTATTGGAAGTAAACCACAGAAGCATAAGAGGAAAAGTTTTAGGACTCATTCTTAAGCTAGAAGTGGAAGAAGTTCTTGGAAACCAAGAACAGTATTGTCTAGACAGAAAGCCAGATCTTACAAATCTGGACAAAGAAGCGGACCATCAAGAAGTAGGACATCCTCCCAAGCATCGAGTACATCTCGAAGCACAGGAAGAACACCTACGAAGAAAACTTTCAGAAGATCTCATACACGAGCTAATGAAAGTTTTAAGGATTGTAATTGCTAGACATGTGGAGCAAGAGGTCATATATCGACTAACTGTCCATAAAATGAAAAAAGAGGTATTAAACGTTTCGATCCAACCCCAGATATTGAAGAAGCAGTTTATTACAAAGATCTTATTCAGGTATACCGATTTGAGGATATTGTCTCAGACGAAAGTATATATGAAGAAGAAGAAGTCCAAAGTCAGAGAGAATCCGATGGAACGTAATCGGAATCTGACTGAAGACGAGGTGTTTCAACACGAAACACATGAGGATTTGTCTGGTTTCTTTAGCCAGACAACAATATCTCATGACATGGTCCAAAGGATCATGAAAGAAAATCCTAGTCTACAGAGATATCAAGGATTCTCCGCAGGACAGGTAGAAAAGTTCTTAGGAAATCTTGATCTAAGAAACAGAAAGCATCATCTAATCTATAAAGTCTCCCGAAGGAAAATGGCAATCCCAATGGAACTTACTGGAAATAGAATGAAGATAAAATTAATTCCTTCTGAAGAAATTATGGAGGAATTACAAAAACTCAAGATAGAAGTAGCAAAAACTATGTCTTGGATTCATATTGGAGCAATCCAAATTATGATAAAAGCTACTTTCAAAGAAGGTATAGATTCACCCATTGATATTGCTATATGCGATAAAAGAATGGGGAACCTTCAAGATTCAGTACTGGAAACTATCTCAGGAAATCTCTGTGCAGGAAAAATTGTAGGAGTTATATATCCAAGGATAGCCTACAACTTGGCAGATCGAGATTTCAGTCGAGCCTTGACATTACATCAAAATTTCAAGGAGAAAAGACTGATGAAGGAAGGTAATAGGCCATATTCTATTAACTATTAAATATCATATGCTCTATCTAATACACATCATTCAGAGTTGTTTATTAGAAATGAGTTCATTGAGATACCAGAGATATTTGGAAAAGTTGCTCAGGCAATTTATCCAGAACGAGTTGAGTTTCCGGTAATATAGGAAACAGATATCCAAATACAAGACAAACCGATTCTACAGAGGAATCAAAGTCTTAGATTAGAATCAAGAAGACTATCTTTTCAAGGAGATAGGATTACGAGTTACAGGTGGGGAAAAACCCCTGTCCAAGAAACCCAACAGGAGCTGAAGAGCTTTTCAACAATTGGAAAGCTTAGATGCCCAGAAGGGTGGAAGAAAATTGAAATAGTATTTGATATTATAAAACAAAGGAATCAATTTTCTTGTAATACCATTTACTATTTAGAACAACCTATGATAGGAACTTACCAAGGAATGATCCAGGAGTTCCAAGAAAAGAACCAGATCAACTGGTTCTTGGACTAGAGTTTCTCGAGGAACATAAGCCTTGGAAACGTCTAGAGTTTGGAATGGATTTTATGACAAATGATAAGATGTGGAAAATCCAATGACCACAAGCTCATTCTCGATATACATTCCAGTAAGAATGTTGTATGAACAATATAAAGCAGAATATTTTGCTGCTTATATTGATTCAGGTGCTGGAATTTGTACAGCAAAAAGAGGAGTTTTTTCAAATAATTTGGAAGAAGAATTACCAAAGATAGAGGAAGAGATTTTTTCAGAAGAATCTTAATCTTATGTAAAGGGATTAAGATGACTGAAATCATGGTTGGCGGTGCTAGGCAAACACCTTGGTACAAGGTAAAAACACCACCAATTTATTTTCATGATACAGGAGCTGACATTTTGCTATGAAACAATTTCCTACAAATGTCCAAGTCCTATACTCAAGAAAATGAGACTAGAAGATTAATGTTTACAACTACTTGTAATCACAAAATTGCAGTCTAGAGACTAAGAGATGCATTTTACAGAAAATTACCAATCCAGTTTCGCAGCAAGCGTGGTGCTTCAGGACAACTTCTGAACCCAAAAATGAAAAATTCCAGACGGTTTGGAGAAACAATGCTCCAGTTAAGAGCAGATAAACATCTCCAACAAGAAGAAATAGAATACCTTAATATAACTCTACATAAAAATGAAGTAGAGTTTGAATCTAAGGTATCATTAGAAGATGTCAAGAAAAGGATCAAAGAAAATTACAATGAAGATCCTTGGCATGGTGGGACAGAAATCAACTCAAAACTTGCCTTAAAATTAAGGCAAAGAGTATTAATTTGTCAGTTGCAAGCCTAGCCCAATGAATATCATTGATCAAAGGGATATGCAGATTATAATCAAGGAACATTTAGACCTTGGTTTAATCAAAGCAAGAATGTCACCATATAGCAGTCCAGGTTTTCTGGTAAGAAATCATGGTGAGATAAAACGAGGAAAACCCATATTAGTTATTAATTATCAAGAAATTAATAAAATTCTGGAGTTCGATGGGTATTTTATGCCTAGTAGAGAACACTTGATTATTTGTATACGCAACGCCAAGATATTCTCTAAGTTCGACTGTAAGTCTGGATTTTATCAAATTAGAATGCAGGAAGAAAGCAAGAAATTCATAGCTTTCTCCACACCACAAGGACGTTATATTTGGGAGGTATTACCAATGAGATGGGCTAATTCACCTCAAATATTTCAAAGAAATATGGATAATCTTTTTAAAGATTATTTTAAATTCATGTTTGTTTATATTGACGATGTTTTAATAGCATCTAAAAATATGGATGAACATGTTAAACACTTGGAGATTTTTTCCAATGTTTGTAAAAAAGAAGGACTGGTTTTATCTGAAAAGAAAGCAGTCATTGCAAAAAGAAAGATTAAATTCCTCGGAATTGAGATCGATGAATCAGGAATAATTCTGCAAGAACACATAGTGGAAAAGTGCAGAATTTTCCAGAAAATCTCAAAGACAAGAAACAACTTCAAAGCTTTTTAGGAGTTGTTAATTTTGCTGGGATGTTTATTAAAAACCTAGCAAAACACAGAAAAGTGTTTAGTCCATTATTGAAAAAAGATGCAAGATTTATATGGACAGACGAACACACAAAGGGACTTTACCAATTAAAGGAGATTTGTAAGAATCTTCCAAAAATGGCTATTCCTCAAGATGAAGATGATCTGGTATTGTATACTGACGCCAGTAATCATTGGTGGGCTGCAGTTTTAACAAATCTCACACCAGATGGAGAACAACCATGCAGGTACTGTATTGGTTTATTCTCAGATGCAGAAGCCATCAGATGGCATATCAATGAGAAGGAATTTTATCCAGTAAAAAGGACTTTTGAAAAATGACCATTATTTTTACTTGCAAAGAAATTCACTTTGAAAGTTGATAACACACAGGTGAAAGCTTTTTTAAGAAATAGAATTGAGTCTAAACCTGAGAAGGCCAGATTATTAGAATGGCAGGCATTATGTCAAAATTATATTATTAAATCTCACGAGAATATTCTTGCAGATCTTTTAACAAGAGATGGACAGCATTGACATTGATGCTATTATCAAGATGCAGAGGCATTTGAGGGAATACCTTGAAATGCTTCAAACCGAGTTCAACAAGTTAGCATTGAACGCAAAAATTGCGGGAAGGCTTCAACAAGCGGATAAGAGAATTGTCTCTGACCGAATTACAGGATGTTTATAAGCATGTACTCAGTTATGGTCTGTAATTCAAAGGCCTCTCCTCCAAGGCATTGAGAAACCACTGGTTTCCCAAATGGAGAGTTTTCGAGTACAGAACTCTATACCTGGAGCAGGGGATTCAAGTACCCATAGCACAAGTGTTAAGACGGGATCATCTTCTGATGAGTCGTCCAAAACAAAAATTGAAACTCTAGATTTTAATCTCGAGTCTTCAAGTCAACCCTTCACCTCGGGGATTGAAGAGGGAGAGATCAACCTTAGGCCTCGTACTGACAAAGGCAAAACTAAGGTTGGTACTAATGAAGATGCAATTTCTCCATTTCAGGATTACCAACAGACTTGGGAGAAATTAAACACAAGAATGGGCATCAACCCATCCATGGTTCGAGTTGATGTTACAAGAAAATATCTTAGGGTATGGATGAAACAAAATTCATATCCAAAAGAAGTCAAAGCTTGGTATGAATTTGGGGCTCTTGCCTCAGTTTATACTACTTCACCCAGCTTCTCGGAGATATCAGCATTACCAAAATGGATACAGGAAACGGTGCATGAAACTTGGACAAACAATGATCATTTGTCCAGAGGAGATATTTTGAAGCTGTATTTTTTCAGTGCAGCACCAGAACCAGCAGGGAAAGGCTCACACGAAGCCTTTCATTTCATCAAGCTAAGGAGGCCAGATATGAATTCTCAAAGTTTTATTAAGGATCCTCCTACAAACGAAACACCCTTAGTCTCTTCATTCAAATAAGATGACATATCTACTAGGAGAGCATGGGGTATCTGGGTCTGTCTCACGGAGATGGAAAAAGTCAAGTTTCCATTTAAGTTTTATCAAAATTCTTTAAATGGATTGTTCCTGTTAAATACAATGACGGGAAAAACCACAAGTTTTGCAGAAGAAATATTTGAAAAGAAAAGAAATCTTCTGTGGAACAGCAAGCTGCCGGCCAGTAAAGAAACTCGCCGAAAGTTCTGTAATATGGCACATATAGGAAGATGGTCAGAAAACATCTGTCCTGAATGCCAGAACCAGAAAGAACCGGAGTTCGGTAAAGGCTTCAAGCCGAGATCTGATCGGAAACATCTTGCCGAAATAGGACCAAGTGGTGATGGACCACAAACACGTTTTCCTCGGGGACCTCGAAAGCCAAAGATTCCCCGACAAAGTTAAAGTAGACATATGACCAGCCCACTATCATAAAAGAAGGCCACAATGTGAGTGGTAAGAAAAGGACCACCAATAATAGATGGACAATGACAAAAAAACATTGGATACTCTATCTTTAATGATAAAAGAGAATCCAATAAAGATAAACAAGAAAGACTGGACCAAAAAATCACACTATAAATAAGAGTAATTGGGAACCAGTAAAACACACCAGAACGAAACCTAAAGATGTATTTTACATATCTAAAGGTTTTGAAAAGAAGAATCAACTATAACAGAAATCAGCTGGAAGCTCTCAGATGATTAGTTAAAATGTTCAAAAAAAAAAGAAGATGAGATTACAGCAGATATCTTACAAGCTCATCTCTACTGGTATTGTGGAGAGATAAAAGAAGAAGAGAAGTTGATTTCTAGATTGATAATCTAGAAAAAGACATAATGGAGGGATCACCTCAATGGACTACTCAACCACTACATGGTCCATATGCAAGCTGTAAAGGCTTATCAAGATTTGGAATCCGAGTTTCAATTCCGAAGAAGCCTTCTATAAATAAGGCAGGAAGAAGGAAGTGAAGATCATCAAACATTTTCCTCATTTTCTTTCAAAACCAATTGTAATATTTTATCTTTCTAGTTTATGTGTTTTTCAAGTTCAGCTACTATAAGTAGCTAAAACAAGTTTCTCCTCCTCTACAGGAGGTTTCAATGTAATAATAAATATTTGTGTTTGAATAAAGAGATATTTGCTCTAGCCCCTCTCATGTATTATTTTCAAAATTTTATCTTTTAATATACACTCTAAGGTAGGAAACGAATTAGAGTTGTGCCAAGTGTTGCTGAAGTAATCTGCATCGGTAACCATCAGTTGCGATCGTGTGGTTGGACTATGAGGAGCAGTTCGTAAAATACGGTGGATATAACCCGGTGGCATTCCGGTCAAAGAGATAAAAGATTTAATTTATTTTACGAAAACATGATGGGCCATTATTTAACAAAGAAAATCAATTAATCCAAAAAATGGTTGAAGGGTATTTGAAGAAAAAGGGAGTGGAAATAAAGAAATTGGTCAAACGGGTACTAAATGACAATTCTCCCTTGTGAATTTGGGCTGGACTCTCACATATAAAATGGAGGTCAACATGATATTCATTGGAAAATGAGTTGCTTTCGTCAACTCATCTATCCTAACTAAGTCATGGGATGAGAGGGGAAAAAATTAAGTACTCGAGTGGTATACAAACTGAATTAAACCAAAGACAAACCAACCATTTCACAAACATAAATATATATTGAGCTAAAATTTGAAAAAAAATCAAACTTTTAAACAAAATATAGATCATGATGGCACACAAAATGCACACATATCACTGTCAAATCATGAACAAAAAACTTCTAAAAAAGAAAAAATATATATTCTCATATTTGCATGGTGCTAAATCGGCCAAATCAAACCTTTAATATGCAAAAACTAAGCTCATTTATCAGATATGCACATAATTGACCATAAATAACAAAACAAAAAATTACTCCGGGAGCAGAGAAAGAAGGCCTTCGTCGTTAGCCAACAAAAATCTTCATCGCCACTGCACGACAGCCGATAATAGATCTCGTCGGTTGAGGACAGTGGTCGAGTGAGAACATCCGTCGGAAAAAAAAAATCGAACTAGGAAGAAGATACAGAGATAGAGTGATTGTGAAGTGAAAAATAAGAGATTATTAATTAATGTAAATGTTTAATCCTTAATATACTGTTTAATTATAAAAAGAGAGTTAAAATTTTAATTTTTTTGAAAACTCTAATAAATTCTTATTCATTGAATAAAGTTAGGCTTATTTATCCATTTATTAAAATATTAAAATCAACTATTACCACATATTAGGTAATTTAGTAAAGTAGAATTATGTAAAACTCTCTCCTTAGGGTTTTTGTGAGAAACACTGTGTGAACCGCCTTCCTACCACTTGTAGGTCATGTCACCCGATTGAAATCTTTTTTCAATCTATGTGCAGGGTTACTCAAATGAATCATGATGACATAATACGGATGGTTGATGAAATCAAAATTCAACATGATGACGATGAGCCAAAACTAACCCTCAATGATGAAGAAATCCAAGTTGGGGTCCATCGGGCAAGACTCTGCTTGGCTGCACATGTTCTTTCAACCAAATCAATTAACAGGAAGACATTTCAACATCATATGCCACGGATTCTACAATCGACCAGGTGCGTGGAAATCAAATCTATGGGAGACAACATGTTTCTAATGAAATTCAAGGCTATTGCGGATTGAAGGCGTGCTCTCCACGATGGTCTATGGCACTTCTTCCAAGACCTAGTGGTTATCGAGGAAATTAATGGACTGGAAAACATAAGAGCACGGACTTTTGAGGAGATCTCAATATGGGTTCAATGTCATAATTTGCCGGTAGCTTTTATGAATCAACCGATCCTGGAACAGATTGGAAATCAAATAGGTATTACTGAAGATATTGACGCTGGAGAGATGGGGACCTTCCTTGGAAGATATGCGAGGGTGAGGGTTTGGATCAATATCTCCAAGCCCCTGCAAAAATATGTGCGTGTGGGGATGAAAGAAGGAGTGGAAGACTTTATCTCATACTGACCTATGAAAAACTACCAAACTTCTGCTATGCTTGCGGAAAAATTGGGCATAGCTTACGTGAGTGAAACCAAGATGGAATTGACAACAAAACACTTCCCTTCGGACCGTGGCTCCTGGCAACAACACAATTAGGAAGAAAGAAGGAGAGGACTCCATCCCCATCGAAATCAGGCTCAACCACAGGAGAGCATGGGAAGGGGAAGAAAGTCATCTTGCATGATCCAGAAAATGCTAAACATATGGAATCACATAACTCTCTTAGTAGCGGCGAGAGAAGTACAAAAACTCGACAAAACCAATCATCTACTGCAGATGTGCATGACAATATGATGTATGATAGTATTCAAACTGCGATCAGCAAAGATGGTGGATTGGAACAAACACCACATATACCTCACACCAACATGCAAATAGTAACAAAGAAGCTAGAAGCGTAAACCGATCTCACTAGTTGGAACAAAGATTATCATAAGGAGAAGGGTGCATATACAACACAGTTGGCAAGGAGCCCACTGCAGTGGAAGATAAGAGCTAGAAATGCAAAACAAGGAAATCTTGAGGACAAGCAAGTGACCACTCACTGTAGCAGTTTAAAACGGGACAGAGAAATGGATATCAATATGGAAGATACTCTCAATCCAAACAAGAGAAACATGATTCAAAGACTCTCGTCCAATACCTCTCTTTCATCGGCGGCTGCGGCTGCGGTGCAGTCCCGCCGAAAACAATGAGTTGCATCGTGTGGAATGCCCGGGAGCTTGGGAACCAACGGGCGTTATGGGAATTAAAACGGCTCATTACCGAAAAGTCTCCCGCCCTTCTATTCTTATGTGAAACACGCATGAAAGAGCACATGTGCACAAGATGGAAAAATTTGTTTGAGTATACTGGTTGTTTTGTCGTTAACATTGAAGGGAATGGAGGTGGATTAACGCTAATGTGAAAAGATCCCTTTGAGGTCAGAATCAAGTCTTATTCCAAATGGCACATCGATTGTGAAGTGTTCGGATCCGAAAAGCATTGGAGATTCACGGGCTTCTATGGCAACCCGGATGCAAATCTCCGACATATCTCTTGGGAGCTTCTTCGTAAGTTAGCAAATATACCTGAATTAGCACGAGTGCCTTGGTTGGTCGGGGGCGATTTCAATGAATTTATTTTGATAGTGAAAAAAATGGGGGAAACTTGAGATCAACGACACAAATCCAAGCTTTTAGAGACGTCTTGTCTGTACGCTCTTTACAAGACTTACATTGTCAGGGAGAGATATTTACATGGGTAAATAAACGAGAGTCAAATCAAAATATCTTCGAGAGGTTGGACAGGTACTGTGGAACCTTTGAATGGCGTATGCTATTCCCAAATGCAAAGATTTATAACCTTGAGTTCTACCATTCCGTCACAGACCAGTTCTTCTTGAGACAAACTCGATACATGATTTACATCAAATAAGTCCAAAAAACCATAGCCATATATTTAGATTCGAGGCATGTTGGCTAACTGAGGAACTATGTATGGAAGTGATAAAAAAGAGCTGGTCGAGCCTGTCTCCTAAAACTTGTATCCGTGACAGAATTTCATATTGTGCATGTGAGCTACAAACGTGGGCTGGGAATCGATTCTGTGCTATTCCGCGGCTCATTAAGGAGAAGATAAAAGTACTCAACAAACTAAATAATAGCACAATGTGGCAGCAGGAATTAGGTAGGATAAAGATGTTGGAAGGGGAGTTAGAAAGGCTATGCTCTAAAGAAGAAATTTATTGGCACCAGCGAAGAAAAGCGAACAGGCTCCAATTTGGGGATCGAAATTCAAGATTCTTTCATACCAAGGTGTCAATGAGAAAGACAACAAATTATATACGTGGTTTAATCTCGAACCATGGCGATTTTTGCGAGGAACCGACAGGTATGACTGAAATTGTTCTTGAATACTTTAACACTTTGTTCACATCAAATTGTGCTTCTTCAGAGGATATTCAGCTAGTCACTGATTGCCTTAAGCCTTCGGTTACGGATAATATGAATAACTCACTATGTGCCTCTTTTACGGCGCAAGAAATAAAGAGAGATACTTTAGACATGCATCCCGATAAATCCCCGGGCCTGACGTATGTCAGCCTTATTTTATCAAGATGCTGGAATATAGTTGGCAAAGACATAACCGAGACATCACTCAAAATATTGAATGGTGGTGCAGACTTGAAGGCCTTGAACTCTGATGTGGTTTCATTGATACTGAAAGTTCCCCAAGCAATGATGATGAAAAATTTTCGGCCCATTAGCATGTACAATGTGTGTTATAAAATAATAGCCAGAGCACTAACAAAATGCTTGAGACCAATCATGACACAAATAATAGGGGAATCTCAGAGTGCGTTCGTGCCGAGAAGATTAATCCAGTGGTTAAGGAATAAGCGATAAGGGAAAAAAAGATTTTTCGCTCTCAAACTTGATAGGAGCAAAGCGTACGATCGCGTGGAATGGAACTTCATTGCACAAGTTATGCGAAAGATGGGTTTTTCACAGCATTTGATTGGCTTGATCATGAACTGTATCACATATGTCTCGTACTCTTTTAAAATAAATCAAGAGATTGTGGGCCACTTAAAACTGCAACGGGGCATTCGCCTGGGTGATCCACTATCGTCTTTCCTGTTTGTTCTATGTACAGATTTTCTTAAATGCTCACTGTCTCTCAAGAACGGAGAAATATCCATGGAATCAAAATTGCTCCTTCGTGCCCATTGATAACCTAACTTTTTTTCGCAGATGACAGCCTAGTATTGTTTCGAGCCACTACGGAAGATTACAAAGAGATGCGCAGATGTGTAAAGTTGTATGAGTCAGCTTCTGGGCAACTAGTGAATTTTGAGAAGTCGGCTTTATCCTTCAGTCCGAATACCATGTCTGAAACAATTGATGTAATAAATGTTGGGTTGACAATTCCAGTAGTGCAGGGCCATGAGGTATATCTGGGATTCCCGACCTTTTCTTCGCGAAGCAAAAGGGTTCAGTTTGGATACCTAACCCAACAAGTATGCAAAAAGATCAAGCAGTGGGAAAATAAATTCTTTTCGGAGGGTGGCAAAGAGGTTCTTATTAAATCGGTACTCCAAGCTATACCGACATATGCAATGGCCTGCTTTCGTGTTCCTAAGGTTATCTGTAAAGACATTGAAAAGATGTGTGCTAATTTTTGGAGGGCAGTTGATAAAGGGAGAAAAAGAATGCACTGAAAAAATTGGAATATGATGTGTAAACCAAAAATTCTAGGTGGTATGGGGTTTCGCAAGATAGATATCTTCAACCAGGCTCTTTTCGCAAAACAAGAACGGAGCATGATAACTAAATCGGAATCTTTATTTACAAGAGTTCTCAAATCTAGATATTTCCGCCATAGTGTTGTAATGGAAGCCAACCTGGGACATAACCCCTTCATACATATGGAGATCATTTTTGTGGAGCCGAGACTTATTACGAGAAGGACTCATATGGCGAGTTGGTCATGGAAACTCAATATTAATATTTGATGACAAATGGATACCTAAATTACAAAATAGCCTGGGACAGATTTTTAAAGATGCAAATGACCAATCCATGGTCCAATCCCTCATAACCCATAATCAATGGAACATGAGCCTCGTTAAGAAAAAACTTCCTGTCTTTGTTGCCTCAGAGATTATCTTGATCCCCCTACCGCCGAACGATAAACAGGACTCGAGGTTCTGGCTCAATGACAAGAAAGTGAAATATTCGGTGCGTGAGGGGTACAGGTTGGGAATCGGGTTGCATACACCCCCGGAAAATCAATCGGAATTTACGATGAAGTCATGGTGGAAATTTATATGGTCTATATCTTTGCCGCCAAAGATACGGATTTTTTGGTGGAAAATATATCATGATGCTATTGCTACTTGTTATAATTTATTATCACATCATGTTCCGGTTACGGGTTGCTGTCTTTTTTGTAATTTCGGGAGGGATACAACAAGCAACGCTCTCTTTTCATGTGGTAAGAGCAAATCTTACTGGAAAGGAACTGATTTCTACAACGTCATTGATAGTATTAATTGCCATGATTCACGGGATATATGCTTTTGGTTGATGAATGAACTAGGGAGGCAGAAGTTTGAGGAAAATGTGTGTACGTTGGCTATATGGAAGGAAAGGACTAGTTTGTTGCACACTGAGAGGGGAAGCACACATAGTAAATCAATTGGGTGGTGCATGGACTTTCTAGGTGAATATCAAAGTACGAAATGCATGGAAAGGCCGACTTCAGACTCAACTATTGTAGAATCATTGACGAGATGGCTACCTCCTCCTACTGGATATCTTCGTCTGGATGTGGATGCTTCTTATAACACAAATATTAATGCATATGAAATTGGAGGAGCTGTGAGAGACCACCAAGGAAAGATGATATGCGCTTTTGGCCAGAAAATCAAGCAACCCTTATCGGTCACACATGGAGAATTGATAGCATTACATGAAGGACTAAAGATTCTAGGTGATAGAAATTATCAAGGAGTCTACGTTGCGTCAAATTCTCTATTGACGGTGCAAGCAGTCACCAAACCATATGAGGATTTTGGATACATGGGAACCATTGCGGCAGAGACCGGAGAGTTGATGAAGGGCCCAATGGTATCACATTTATACCATGTCAAACGGTCGGCTAACACGGTGGCACATGTTCTGGCAAAATTTTATGTTTCCTCTCTTACACCAATACTTTGGGTGTCGGGTGATTTTCCGTTCTGACTTCACAATTTGTAATCAATGACTTCTTATTATTAATTAAAGAATGCAAGTTTTCTCGTCGTAAATTAGAAATATGTTACTATTTACTTTACAATTTACCTCTTTCAAAATGTACACTGAATTCTTAAAAAAAAAAAACCCGAAAACATAGACCTCCCATTTTTTTCCCACCAGAACAGCAGATCGAAGACCTTTAAAGCTCCGCCGTCTCCGCCTCCGGAATGGAGAGCGGGAGCATCTTGGAAACGATCGGGCATGAAATCATCGGTGTCATGACTCCAGTCTCCGTCTGCATGTTCCTTGTCGTCCTCCTAGTCTACACCGTCTACAACCCATCAGCCACAACCTCCGCTGGGGCCTCCACTTTTCGCACCGCCGCCAATTTAGTCTACGTCGAGTCCCCTTCCGACTCCTCAGTTCAAAAACTTGAGGGCGCTATCCTAAACGCCGTCGTTTTCGTCCTCATCATCACCATCGTCACATTCCTTCTCGTTCTCCTCTTCTACTACCGGTTCACCAACTTTCTCGTGCACTACACGCGCTTCTCCGTCTTCATGATTTTCTCATCCATGGGCAGCTCCATATTGATTTCGATCGTCCAGCGATTCAACATACCCGTTGACGCGGTCACTTTTTGCATTTTGCTGTTTAATTTTACGATTCTGGGCACGATTTCTGTTTTCTCAAATGGGGTTCCGATAATTGTGAAGCAGAGCAATTTGGTGGTGTTGGGTATCATTGTAGCCGCATGGTTCACCCGATTACCTGAATGGACTACTTGGGTTGTGTTGGTTGCATTAGCATTATATGATTTAGTGGCAGTTTTAGTCCCCGGGGGACCATTGAAGTTGTTGGTGGAGTTAGCCTCGAGTAGGGACGAGGAGTTGCCAGCATTGGTATATGAATCAAGGCCAAACGTAGGTCGGAGTCATGGGTCTCGGGACTCAAGTTTGGGGTTTTTGGTCGCAGCAGCAGCAGGGCTGGAATCGAACGATGATGATAACAATAGGAATGCGGTGGAGCTGCAAGTGTTGTTGAATAATAGAGAGAACGAGCATCATACAGAGACTCGGGAGAGTGAGTACTCTATTGAGATAATGGGAATCGATAGTTCTATTGATGGAAATGAGATTGATGAGGACAGGGAAGATGGGGGGGAGACTTTTCCATTGATGAGAAATAGAGTTTTAAATGTGAGTAGTACTCAAGAAAGGGATCACTCGATTGAGGTCATTACAGCCGAGAGAGCTAATCTTGGTGAGATTGAGGAGGAGAGGGAAGAATTAGGCGAAATTTTCCCTTTAATGGGTGATGGAGTTTCGAGGGAGAGCCAGTCGCCCCGTAATTATACTAGCAGTGGCAATAATGTTGGTCTTATTGGTAATCCTCTACGAATGAATGGTAGGGATAGGGCGGAGAGGAAAGAAATGACTGAAAGGGGGATAAAGCTTGGTATGGGGGACTTCATTTTCTATAGTGTGCTTGTGGGAAGGGCGGCTATGTATGATTTGATGACCGTTTATGCATGTTATCTTGCGATCATATCAGGACTAGGGTGTACTCTCATCTTGTTGGCTGTTTTTCGTCATGCTTTACCTGCACTTCCGATTTCGATTACTTTGGGAGTGATGTTTTACTTCTTGACCAGACTCTTGATGGAGCCATTTGTTGTTGGGGCTTCTACTAATTTGATGATGTTCTAAAACGGCAGTATGTTAGTGAAATGGACAAAATTTTGCCTTTTTTTTTTAATAGATTTCTTGAAAATATATCATGATTCAACATGCAATCCATGGTCTTGGAGTGAAAGGATTCTTTACACAGTTCACTTAACTTCATTTCTCTGGCTACTCTCTCTTTATATGGTTAATACTAGCCTTGTTTTTACAACTCGAGTTTCATAAGTTATTGCGTTGTCATTTGATCCTCGACGTGTTCTATTGAAACTAGCATATGAATAAACTTGATATATGTGGTATGGGGCTGTCTCCTTATCACAACTTATACTTAGTGATAAACGACAGCGCATACATTCGTTACTTCAATCGGCATTTCGACTTTAAGGTCTTACGTTTGATTCTCCCAAGTTACATATTGGTAAAATTATCAAGTTACTACATATAGGTACAGTGATCGAGACCGCGTAATTGGGGACCGATATTTGCTATGTGATTTCATCTAGTTATCGGCATCAGTTATATCTTTGATACAACAATTCTACATCTCACATTTGGAGCCATCATTTTGAATCCGAAGTTATTTTCTGGTAACACATATTTGGCATTCAAGATCATTACTTCTTGATATAGTAGTATAGTGTGGATCTTTAGATGGATAGTTTTCTGTGTATCATTTGTCACGGGATCACGAAATACACGTAGGATTAATGGGCATGGTCCATGTATCATTTGTCATTGTATCAGGTGATGGAATCACAAATTTTTTCAACATATAATGGTAACTAAAGAAAGTCTTACCATTTACATTCACAACCCGCATTAAGGTTAAAAATATTCATATATTCAAGAATTGCAGCTTGTTATAAGCATAAAATATGTACATAATTATTTATTACAAACAGTATTTACATCATTACATACACACTTTCTCGATGATATTTCGCATGAATTTTTATTCCAGAGTTGATTGACGAAGTTAAAGGTTTTGGTATTTAAAAACAACACTAGAAGGGAGCTTAGAAAGTGTCATCCTCCACCGTTTTGGCTTTTTTTACAGACTCCATGGCTTCTTCAAAAGATTTCTACATATTATACAAGACAATTTAATAAGTATTAGAAATAAATTGCTGCCATTATAGAGGCTTTAATTCACAGAACTATTATTGACAGAATTCAATCTAAACAAGAACGGAGAAAATAACTAACCCCAGGATTGTGCATTTTCCAAAGTGTCTCACCGCCCGTATCAACAATATACATTCCACTTAACAAAATACTGTCACAAAGAGAAACATTAGCGAAAGTCCTTCCGCAAGTATTATCACCACACACACACACACACACAAACGCAAACACAAACACATGTCTATTGTGCATCAGATTTAATGAATATTTTTTATGTCTTTGATTAATTTAAATAGTAGCAATTACCAGTCCAAAACTACGAACAAACATGTGAACTACTTGTACAAAAAGTTGAATGGATATAAACTTAAAAATGTACATGAAGATTATCGTAACCATAACAAAAATACTGGAATCACCATTCAAAAGTTCATCTGGTGTTGCATTCTTTTACCTTCAAATCCAAGAAAAATGGTCAAGAAAACTAATTGTCTGTGTCCACGTAACTTAAAATAGACTTCTACAGCATATAAGGACAGTAAAAGATCCAGTAAGAGTGGAAAAAAAGAATTTTCACAAAGTAGATTGCAGGACAACCATCGACCAAGGAACATACACTTCACAAGTCACTGGGAAGTTGATTAGAACAAGAAACAGCTTATGGCATTCTAATCATTTTGAATTCACATAAACCACCTCCAATTTCAATCACCCTCTCCCAAATAATTTTGTTTATTATTTTTGGGCAAGTAATATTAATGTCATATTACCTTTTCCGTAGTTTTACCTGTTCTTCAACTTTTTAGGAGTGGTAGACTTCGTAATTCTTATATTGCTTCAAAATTCCAAATACACTAATCAGTTTAGTTTTCACTAGGGTTTCAACTTGCATAAAACTCGAGATACATTTGACTCCATCAAAATGAAGGGTCCATTGTGTATTTAGCGTTCTCTCCTCTACTACGACCGTGCAATCATAGTTATGAAGAGCCTACAACGCACATATCTAGTCTCAACAAGTCTTGAACCTGCCTCTAGATATTTAGATGCCAAGTAAATGACGGAATTATGAATCCAAAGCGAAATACAACCTAACATTTATTCGTGGTATTTCTCAATAGTTCATTTAAGAAATAACCGGAAGATATCTGATAATTTTTTCCCGTTAATGAAGTACAAAGCTCAAGATTCATATACATGAAGGAACTATGAATTCATCGCAAAATCCAGCGCAGTCTTTTTTCATATTATTTTTCAATATTTCAGTCTGCAATTATTGCATGATGTCTCATAAATTTTGCTTCGGATATTTAGATTTAGAATATTATGATTTAATGCACTTCACTTCAAGGAGTGCCTAACTTGACCCTTGAACTTAAGCTGTGCGATATCCATGCAAATTATTGAAGCTACCATGTTCCCATCAAATCTTCCTCTAGCCTAGAAGTCATTTATGTATAAGAGAAGACAAAATTCCTTAAGTTCTTTTTCTTGCACCGATTCATGGTTCTACTGCCCTTCCAGACAGCCTTCACATTTTCTTTGAAAATCAACATAAGATGATAATAATGATGAATCCAGACGAAAATTTCACTCATCAAGATGGATCACGACAATAATCACTGCAAAGGTGAAGCAACAAAACTTGTACAAACATATTTTGTGGAAAATAAGAAATTTAAAATTTTATCATTTTAAGTCGACTCCAGGCTCACATCAAGCTGGGTTTTCTTGCTCGTGATTTTGATCGAAATTATTAATCAGGTAAAATAATTTAGCTCTATCGCCACAAAATCGTTATGCTAATCTACATACCAACACGTAATTTACAGAAACACCTAGATCTAATCAAAATTTCAATGAAACTGTTGGATCTCGGTTTTCTACACGCCCAAACGCAGCGGAAGTTTTAAAATTTTTATTTTATTTTGACAATCAAAATATATTTGATTGGGCGTTCGTATGGTTTTCAAAATCAAAACATTCATAGGATGTTAGAATTTATACCTTCGGTGAAAATTTCACAAGGCTCCAACTATTCCGGGGTTAGCGGAGATAGCTCTTGATAAATTCTCTACGAACTTTCTTCGAGTTTCCTTCTATCAAGTCCACGACCAGAAGATTTGTTCCTCTTTCAAATAGCACTAGAATATTTGAAATAAGTTTTACGTTGAGATCAAAAATTTGAAAGATGACTCAAATTTCTTTTTCTTGAAAAGTGGCCAAAAATTTTGAGGAATTGTAGTTTTGAGATTCTCGAAATCTCATATCATGTGTATGGACGCTATCCCTTTTTTTAAATTTATATATTAAAAATAAGACCTTTAACCTAAATTCCATAATTATGGATTTAGGTTCCTTAATTAAATTCAATGGACTTTGTTAATTAAATAGACTAGTCAAACTAGTTTAATTAATTATATTAAAGTCCATTAAGAACTTTAATCATTTAATATGTTGGACTTGTACTCCTACAAGCCCATTAAACATACCTCTCATCATATTTAATTTAATATTTAATAAATTCAAATCTTGAGTTTAATAAATTAAATTATCAAATTTTATAAATTCAAATCCTTGAATTTATTCTCTCAACGGGAACAAACGATCCAGTACTTGTGTGACCTTCAATGGTTCAGGGATACAGCTAGCCGTGGGTTCACAACTCTTTGTGATTCAGGACATAATTCCTTATTCGGGCTTACCCTAGTTAGCCCCATTCTTTTCATCAACACCTTGATCAAGAATGTCAGAACTCATTTCTGATTGCACCCATCGGATCATGGTAAGAGCGTCTAGTAGCATCGCCCCGTGATCCCCTAGGTATCACTGATAGTGCCTGCAAGAACCAGTCGATTATGATTAACGTACAGTACAGTCCCTTCATCTCATATATCCCGATCGAATCTGCAACCATTGGTTCATCGAGGGTTGCATATTAATTCGATAACTATGTGATAACTATACATAGTGGCATTGCATGTACCGTTCGAGAACTCCTTCTCTAACGTACATCTCATACTCTGGCCAGAGATTCTATGCACTATAATTTCATCAGATCACATAGGATATCCACACCCGCAGGTGAGCGGTGAATCCCCGACTACAATGCACTGGCTCCTATATGTTTCGCAACTGTACCCAACCTCGCCACCTGATGACTCTCTTGGAGCCAGCAAACGAGTCAAAGCACAGCCCTAGCATATAGAGCCTCAGTGTTGTCCCGGTTAGTAAGGACTAATGGTGTACAATCATAACCACGGACTTATCCTCTCGATGAATGATAACCACTTGGAAAGTCCGAGGGACGGTTGTTCGGTATAATCATCATATGACTACCCATCTGCATGTTTGGACATCTCTGTGCCCTTACCAAGAAACGCAGTACACAACATCACAGATGCTAGTCTCGAGCTCAAGCGACCTTTATCCATGTTTTAGGCGGCTGAATCGACTAGGAACGAATTTAGATCATACAGTGTTTACAAACGAGTTTCAACATCGAATTACGATTCATTTGTATTTAAGAATAATCAAGTTCTTTATCTATGTTTGATAACATGGATATACAGATAAAGAAATAACAAACCATGGAATAATGAATTATATTAAAATAAAGATGGTTAATTACAAATTAATCAATAAAATCCCTTGCCAACAGTTGGCTTGCAGTGCATCTACTCTAACAGAAACACACTCAAATTCGAACTGCATCAAATCAAAAAGATAAAAAGAAAATTACCCTGCAAAAGTTGCATTGAGGAGAAAACTCCTGGTGGTGAGATACCGAAGACCCATCTCAAATTTGGCAAAGGTAAAATCACCAGCGCCTCTACTCGCCGATCCACTGTACCCATAAGCATTCCCATATGAATTTCGGGCTGCGCCTCTGTCGTAAGCATAGTCGTATCTTTTATTCTGCGCCGCGCCATAAGCACTTCTGCTAATATTATAATCTGCGCGCTTGCGATCGTCAATGAGAGTCTCATACGCCTCCGAAATCTGCTTGAATTTGAAGGTGGCGGAGTCTCTCGAATGCTGGGAGGATTGAGAATGTTTGTCCGGGTGAAATTGCATCGCCAAATTGCGAAAAGCTTGCTTTATCTCTTCTTTGCTCGCACTTTTTCTTAGACCCAAGACCTGATAATGATCCATTTGGGTTAAATGGACATGCGTTTTCGATATTGCTGAAGAAAACGAAGGCTGGTTTTGTCGAAGAGGATGAATAGGAGAGGTGGCATAGCGGGCGGCGTGGCGGTGCTAGAGCCGTATTTTCTTTCTTGCTTCGAATTTTGATAAATCGGTTTATATTTACTCCTAACTAGTAACTAAAATCAATTTAAGTATTTCTAATTTTAATTTATTATTTTCTTCAACATAAACTATGTATCGATAATTATCAATGTTACGATAATATTATAAATAGAGAAAATGATAATTATTTTTTTAAAAATGAGATATAGGTATATACCTGACTTCTACAATATAAGTATATAGTTTGAAAATATTAGGTAGTTTTAAAAAATATCAATTGGTGTATTCTTAATTTCAACTAAATACAATATTCTTGAGGACTTTAAAAGTATCAGGCGTGGTTCACTTCAAAAAAAAATTCTAATTAACGACGGTTTTTTCATAGAATTTAAATCATTGTGAAATAAGAATACCAAAATTTATTTTCAACGACATAGAGTCAATATATAACGTCATCTCAATACATAAAATCAAAATAGTAGGTCTCTTGTGAGACAGTCTCACGGATCTTTATCTGTGAGACGGATCAACCCTACCGATATTCACAATAAAAAGTAATACTCTAAGAATAAAAAGTAATATTTTTTCATAGATGACCCAAATAAGAGATTCGTCTCACAAAATACTATCCATGAGACCGTCTCACACAAGTTTTTGTCAAATCAAAAATACTTTTTGTAAAACCCGGGATTTCGTAATATCGTGATCATATCAGTTTAATATCAGGTTAATAATTTGATGGTGTAATCTTGGATATTAATATTTAAATCATTCAGAATATAGGATTTGTTTTAAGGTTATCTAAGTCGTGTAGATAATTTTATCGTGTGCAGAATTATGAAGCTCGAAATTTAGATAGTATTATTTTTAAACTTGAAAATTTGGGGCGTGACATTTTAGTGGTATCAGAGCCGCCAGGTTCATAATCCGAGTAGGAAAAATCGAATTTTCAAAAAAAAAAAAAAATTCGGAAAAAAATCGGCCAAACAGGGCTTAACGCGCGCGCCTCGTTTCCTCCGATTCCGGCCGCCTCCGGTAACCTTTTTTCGATCGGCGACCAGTTCCGAACCGCCTCGATGAGACGAACAAAAGCCCTCAAACAATTTTAGATTTCGTGTTCGTGTGAAACCGGAATTTCAGATCTACGAAATTGGCATATGAACCCTAACCCGAAAAGTATTTCGTCCAATTACCCTACCAATCCTACTCCGATTTTCAATTAAATTTACTCAAACGATATACGATTCATGGGTAACTTTTCCCAACAATCAATTTCAGGATCGGATTAACCAATCGGAAACGCCCAAATTCAAGTGAGTCCGCCGATTTTGAGCGAGTTCCGGCCAAATTAGGTAGTGTTCCGACCGATTTTGGCCGTGCCACCACCGGTTCCGTGACCCTCACCCCTTCGCCGTCCTACTCCTTTGCTCCGACCATAATCCGGCGAGTCAACCCGGCGAGTCAACTCGGCCGAGTCAACGAGTCAACCCGCCAGCATACGTCCTTCGATTTTTTCGTAGGAAACTCCGAATTCGGTTCCGTCAACTGATTTGAAATCCTTTCGATGTACTCTTCGAATCCATATGTCTATCTTAAAACTTTCCATTTTGGGAATTTTCGGAGAAACTTTTAATTTTCAGTACTTTACTCTATCCTGATATTTTATCATATTTATGATATTTTGAGCATTTTCTTTTCTTTTTTCAGGAAATGTCTCCCCAATTCCGCACTCGTGCCCAAGCTGCAATCCACATGAAGCAGCTAGCCATTGATAATCAGTCGCGCCTGATAAAGCGCCTTAGAGCTAGACTAGGTGAGAGAAGACGGGAGAATGCGATCTTAGCCACAGAGAAGGAGGCAATAGGAACCCAGCTTAACAACGCTATCTACTAGGAAGAGCCGGAAGAGGAAGAGCCGATAGAGATTGAGGAGCCTATAGCAGCCATTGGAGATGGAGAGATAGAGGATTAGGCTAGGATGTCTTAGTGATTTTGTTCTAGGAGTTATTTTACTTTTCCGTTGTTGCTATTTCATTCAGTACGACTTTTAATTCTTTTAGATTGGTCATGTTCATTTTAGTTCTTTTGAGAAATCAATAAAAATTTGCTTTATTTGATTCATTGATTTCAATTTATTTTCGCGCAATCTATTGCATGAACTCTACTCATTCAATAAATTCTTAGAACTCGTAATCGTAGGAAATGGCCGGCAGACCCCCGAGACAGAATCGCAACCCGCGTTATGCTAATACTGACCGTGAAGGCGGACAGGAGAACGAGCAAGGAAAGGGACCCCCGCCTGCAATCAACTTAAGTCGAGCTGATCTTATGGCCATAGCCACCATTGTAGCGACAACACTGCAAGGATTGGGAAATCAGAACGCTAATCAGCCACCACCACCTCCACCACCAAATGGAATCAAGTTCCACTATGAATCACTCCGCAAGAATCGGTGTCCAACCTTCAGTGGAGCTGCAGACCCTGAGGTCAGCCAAAGCTGGCTGAAAAGTGTAGAGACTCAACACCGCCTATTGGAAGTTCCCGAGGCACTGAAAGTGGACGTGACTGTGTCGTTCCTAGAAGATAAAGCAGGAAAATGGTGGGAAGCAATTTCGCCAGCCATGACAGCTGCAGGACCAATGACTTGGCAGCGATTTCGAGAAGCCTTTCTGAAACAGTATTATCCAGCCGAGGTCAGACTGCAGAAACTGAGTGAGTTTGAAAACTTCACTCAAACTCCGGATATGTCAGTTGTGGAATACACCTCCCAGTTCAACGCCCTTGGATCTTATGCTCCGGCAATCATGGCGGACGAAGTTTTGAAACTGCACCGTTTTAAAAAGGGATTGAACAGCAGGATCCAATCAGCCCTGGCAGTCTACCAACCCGCGAATTTTTCAGATCTAATGGGTGCAGCTATCCGAGCCGAAACTGACATCCAGCGCAGGGAGAAGGAATTTAAGAACAAAAGGCCCATGACTAGTCAGTCCTCACGCAGTAATCAGACTTTCAAGAAGCCTAACCAGTCCGGTGGACCATCAAAAGGACCTTCGCCTACATCAAGCTACCAGGATATTAAGCCTTGCCCAACTTGTCACTTTCGACACCCGGGAGAATGCCGAAGAAACAGTGGTGTATGCTTCGGATGTGGGAAAGCGGGACACCGAATTGCTGAATGTCCTTCTGTTGCCAACCAAGCAGCCGGACCCAACAAGGGAACAGGGCCAAATACAGGAGCTAACCCCAACAAGCCTAATGCCAGGGTCTTTGCTATGACTCAAGAAGAGGCCGACGACGCCACTGAAGTCGTGTCAGGTACCATTCTTATTCAAAAAGTGCCTGCTTATGCGTTATTTGATTGTGGTGCCACGCATTCATTTGTATCTAAGAGACTCGCTAAGAAACTAGGACTTAAGCCCGAATTATTAGCCGAACCTTTTCGAATAGCCACACCTACAAATAAGGCCATCGTAACTCACGAGATCCACAGAGACTGTTTGATCAGTATCGGTAATCAGAAATTCAGCACAGACTTAATACAAATAGTCGTGGCCGACTTTGACATCATTCTAGGAATGGATTGGTTAGCCAAAAACAATGCAATAGTGGACTGTAAAGGAAAAAGGGTTAAAATCCGAACCCCGAATCAGGAAGAGATCGTGTATCATGGTAAATCCAAGGAACGAAAATCACTCCTTTCCGCTTCCCAAGCATGGAAGGCAATGAAATCCGGAGAAGATATTTACCTAGCAATGGTTAGCGAAGTGCAAGGAGAAGCCGAACTAAAGATAGAAGACATCCCAATAGTATGTGAGTTCCCGGATGTTTTTCCAGAAGAACTCCCAGGGATAGTCCCGGACCGCGAAGTTGATTTCGAAATTAATCTGGTTCCTGGTGTAGCTCCAATTTCTAAAGCACCTTACAGGATGACGCCAGCTGAACTCAAGGAGCTAAAAGAGCAACTCCAAGAATTGCTGGACAAAAAGCGAATTCGACCTAGTGTTTCCCCATGGGGAGCACCAGTACTCTTTGTAAAGAAGAAAGATGGGAGTATGAGACTGTGCATCGACTACAGAGAACTGAACAAGATCACTATCAAGAACAAGTACCCCCTCCCAAGGATTGACGACCTATTTGATCAACTTAAGGGAGCCGCAGTATTTTCTAAACTAGATCTGAGGACGGGATACCACCAACTGAAGGTTAGGGCGGAAGATATCCCCAAAACAGCTTTTCGGACAAGATATGGACATTATGAGTTCACAGTGATGCCTTTCGGGCTGACCAACGCGCCTGCAGCCTTCATGGACCTAATGAACAGAGTTTTCAAACCATTCATGGATCAGTTCATAGTAGTATTTATTGACGACATCCTCGTCTATTCTTCCAACGAGCGAGATCACGAAGAGCATCTGCGCATTGCACTTCAGACTTTGAGAGAAAAGGAGCTCTATGCTAAGTTTAAGAAATGTGAGTTCTGGCTAAAGAGTGTATCCTTCTTAGGACACGTAATCTCTGAAGCAGGAGTATCAGTGGATCCCAGGAAAGTCGAGGCAATTACAGAGTGGCCAAAACCTAAGAACGCCACAGACATCAGGAGCTTTCTTGGACTAGCAGGTTATTACAGGAAGTTCGTCGAAGGTTTTTCTTCGATCGCCATACCACTGACGAAACTCACTCAGAAGAATTCCAAGTTCGTCTGGGACGAAAGTTGCGAGAAAAGTTTTCAGAAATTAAAAGAAAAGCTCGCATCTACGCCAGTACTGATCTTACCCACGGAAGATAAGGAATTCACCATCTACAGTGACGCATCTAAGGAAGGTCTGGGATGCGTGCTCATGCAAGAAGGAAGAGTGATCGTCTACGCATCAAGGCAGTTGAAACAGCACGAGCAAAACTACCCTACGCATGATCTAGAGCTAGCAGCAGTTGTCTTTGCCTTAAAAATCTGGAGACACTATCTCTATGGCGCCAAGTGCGAAATTTTCACAGATCACCAGAGCCTCAAATACCTGTTTACCCAAAAGGAACTTAACATGAGGCAAAGGCGGTGGATCGAACTACTGAAGGATTATGACTTGACTATAAGTTACCATCCAGGTAAAGCAAACAAGGTGGCCGATGCTCTGAGTCGGAAAAATGAGAGCAAGATCACCCTGGCCTCACTCTCCGCGAGGCCATGTCTGCAAGAGACTAAAGTTATACCAGGACCGAGACCCTGAGCTAACGAAACTCAAGGGATAAGTTGAAAGTGGGAAGTTTCAAGATCTACAAATCGATGACGGAGGAGTCTTATGGATGACAGGACGACTGTGTGTACCAGACAGCGATAACCTTCGCCAAGAAATACTGTTAGAAGCACATAAGTCCAAATTTTCAGTCCATCCAGGGAGTACAAAAATGTACAGAGATCTTAAGAGCAATTTTTGGTGGAATGGAATGAAAAGAGACGTGGCAGAATTTGTTGCTAAATGCCAAGTGTGTCAACAGGTCAAAGCAGAGCACCAACGACCTGGTGGATTATTGCAGCCCTTGGAAATACCTGAATGGAAATGGGAACATAGCTCCATGGACTTTGTGGTAGGGTTACCAGAGTCAAGGCAAGGTCAGGACGAAATATGGGTAATCGTAGATAGACTTACAAAATTCGCACACTTCCTACCCGTCCGTATGAACTACAATCTGGACAAGTTGGCCACACTGTATATGGATAATATTGTACGACTTCACGGAGTACCAGTGAGCATCCTGTCGGACAGAGACCCAAGATTCGTCTCACGATTTTGGAAGAGCTTCCAAGGAGCCATGGGAACAAAAGTGACACTTAGTACGACCTATCATCCACAAACCGATGGCCAAACCGAGAGGACAATTCAAACTATGGAAGATATGCTGCGAGCCTGCGCTCTAGAATTCAGTAGCAATTGGAGCAATCACCTCCCATTAATCGAGTTTGCTTATAATAACAGCTATCACAGCAGTATTGGGATGGCTTCATATGAAGCACTGTATGGGAGGAAATGCCGATCACCATTATATTGGGATGAAGTGGGAGAAAAAGCAATAATAGGACCCGAACTCATACAGACAACAATAGACAAGGTTACAGTAGTCCGAGAGAAACTCAAGGCAGCGCAAGATCGACAAAAGAGTTGGGCAGACCTGAAAAGAAGGCCAGTGGAATTCAATATTGGCGAGAAGGCCTACGTAAAAGTCTCGCCTATGAAAGGAGTGGCCCGATTCAGTAAAGCTGGGAAGCTGAACCCTCGTTATGTGGGACCCTTTGAAATTTTGGAAAAAGTGGGCACACTAGCATACAGATTGGCACTGCCACCAAACATGTCTAGAATACACAACGTGTTCCACGTGTCTCAACTACGGAAATACATCTCGGACCCAAGTCACGTGTTGGAAGCAGAACCACTCATGATCGAAAGTAACTTGGGAGAAGAGCTGAAATACGAAGAAGTTCCCATTAGAATTGTGGACACCAAGGATCAAGTACTAAGACGACGAATCATTCCTTACGTCTAGGTGCAATGGTCTAACCACACGGAAAGAGAAGCCACATGGGAGCTAGAAGAAAGGATGAGGGACCAATACCCGTACCTTTTCATAGACCAAGCCAACTCAAGTTTCGAGGACGAAACTTCCCATAAGGAGGGAGGGATGTAAAACCCGGGATTTCGTAATATCGTGATCATATCAGTTTAATATCAGGTTAATAATTTGATGGTGTAATCTTGGATATTAATATTTAAATCATTCAGAATATAGGATTTGTTTTAAGGTTATCTAAGTCGTGTAGATAATTTTATCGTGTGCAGAATTATGAGGCTCGAAATTTAGATAGTATTATTTTTAAACTTGAAAATTTGGTAGGAATAAATCTATCTCAATCTAATGAATTAAAGAAGGAATTTTGAAAATAAGCAGATAAATATCTAAGATTTAAGTTGATACTGAGATACCGGGATACCAGATCAAGCAAGAGATAATAAAATCCCTAGAATTCGAAATCTAACAACATATACCATGAGATTTTCGAAAATTAGGTGGGGAAAGAAGAAGGAGATTTCGAATATCTACCTAGATCACGGATATATCAAGATATTAGATTTGATTCACAGTTCAAACGCACGATAACTCTCGATCACGATAGCAGCCAACCCCTATAAATAGGAGGGCCCTAATTTCGAAAATAACACCTCTAAAACACACCAAAATTTCGAAAACCTCCTCTAGTCTCCATAGGAATTTTCGAGCACAGCGAAGCGCTGCCGCCGTCCAGCCGTTGAAGAGGAATTTTCGAAATTCCTGTGCAAGCAACCCTAATTATTCACGTAATTTTTGTATCAAGAATTTAAGGTAAGTGGGCTTGTTTTAAATCCATAATTTTGGTTATGTATTTTCTTGTTTTCGAAAAATTCGGTCGAGCACCGTCATTCTGTCTCTACGTTTTTTTTTGTGAAATTTCGGTACGTTTGCGTGTTGGCACTGTGAGGATTCACTGAAAATGGGTGGGAATCCCAACATATGGCCCTTCACGGTGGGATAGAACCGTTTTATGGCCTCGCCCCCTTAGAGGATTAAAACTTAGGGACTGATATCAGTAAACCATGAAAGGTGAAAAATTGCAGTGTTAAAAATTATGAAAAGCATGCTGTAAATATATGTTATTTCGAAAATATGAAATTTTTTTATGTGGTGTTCGATAATTCCCCCATTTACTGAGTATTCCCAAAATACTCACCCCTTACAACCTTTCCCAGATAAATCCGAAGAACAGGTAGAAGAAGAAGAATCGGAACAGTTTTGGGGATGGTGATTAGTAGACAGGATTATTTTTTTTTTAATTTTAGAAATTTAAAATTTTAGATTAGACGTTTCCGCAAATTTATTTTATTTCAGTTGTAAAGACAGTTGTTTTTGAGGAGTTATGAATAATAAACTGGTTTTCGGTTTATACTATGCTACGAGGCTGGTTGTTTCAATTGTGTGATTGTTAAACAACGCCGGTGTCAAATCCCGAGTTTCGGGGCGTGACATTTTTTGCTAACAATATTTTTATTTTTTTCATAGGTAATTTTTTATTTGGTCAAAAAATATAAGTTAATATAAGCTAAAATATGCATTATAAAATGTACATCTAACAGTTTACTAATTATTATGACCATTGTCAACAATACATGTCTTTATTACTAAAAAAAATTTCAATGCTTGTCTTATTGCACGCAGATAATAATGATTTTAGTTCCTATTATATTTAAGCGAGTTTTTCAAGTAACGTTTTTAAGACAACCTAAAAAGCGTATTAAACTCCAACAGTCCACATAATAGCTTACGCTTTTAAATCGATTTACAACAATTTCAGCCTTGTGTTTTCTTCACATGGATGAAAACCGAAAGCAATCGATCGATTTCATTGAACTTAATTAAAGACAATCTAAATTTGTTCCACACATTTTTCGCTTACTTTAAAGATATAAAACATATAATATTGCACTAATAAGCTTTTATTAGGATGGTTAAAATACTATCTACACATAAAAATCTTAAAAATATGCAATTTGATTCAAAATAAATTGCATTTGTATAATTGTATTATCAACCAACTAATGCGGCTAACGATTACTAGTTTCTTCTATTATTTGCAATGTTCTAAAATGCGCCTAGACAGCGACCTACCACACCGATAAGGTGCTAGGCGCCCAGCCTAATTAGATTTGTTTTGAAAAAAATTGTTTGAGGTTTTAATATTTTAAAGCCCAATTAAAAAATTAAAAGTTGGAAAAAAAAATGTCCTAAATCTAACACAGCACCAAAGAAATCGAAAAACTTTATGGGAAATATTTACATCTTCCGTCTTGTTAAGCAGCTGCAATATATTTCTTCTACCAATTTTTTTTCTTTCGGTTTCTTGCATTTCTTGATATACATGTCTTTGATACCTAAAATACATGAAACAGATTTGAAGAATTTTCATCATTGATTCTGATACCATTTTATTAAGCAACTTCTTCTGGTTTTATCATTATCTCAATTTTCTCGCTTCAGGTGAGTGTGAAAGTCCTTGGTATTGTAGAATCCGATTAACGGAGCTTAGTCAGCCTAGGCGCTAGGCGCTGGTCTGGCGCCCGACTAGCGCCTAGCGAATTTTAGAACCTTGATTATTTGTTTCACTAAATTGTTATGATAATTCAAAAAACCATCACAACATAAACTATAAATACTTCTTAATTCAATCGTAAATATTAAAAGTAAAATTTTATGTATCTTTGATTGTTATTCAAGAGTGATAGTGATCCGATAGTCCTTACATTATACAGCCTAAACATCATATATTTAGGTTCTTTTTTTAACCCCTAGAAATTTTACGCACCTTATGTTTGTTCAAAAACTTTGAATATGCAAATGGGGATGTCTTCTACTAAAATTACTTTCCCTTGGATTCGGTTTACATGGTGGATTCATCTTCGTCGTGTTTGGTAGATTGACCTTCGACACCGGTTTCTTTAGGCTCGATGGTTTTTTCTCCGACTATTTGTCCCACCTTCACATATTTCTCCATGAACTTATATTCCCAGTCTTGTAAAGCCTCCAACTCTGAAGCACTCAGTCCTTCGATGTTTCCAGTAAGGTCTTTAGGGTCAAAAGACATGAGAGCCAGGGCTCGGCTTGCATCCCTACCAGCGAAAATTGCGTACGGTCCACCAGGTCCATAAAACATCCTGAAATAACGATCAAACTACAGTCTCAAGTGTGCTCACCTTATTAAATACCTTGGCGAATCAACAAAATGTGAATAATAAGGTTGAAAACGACCACATTGATCGGGGGAGCAAACCGATCAAGCTAGCTCGCGACTTCTTCGCCCAGCTTCAAATAATTGAACCCGAACCATTCCAACTTAACTTCTAGTCTCCCGAACTTTTTATACACTTGGTTTTTTTGTTTATCTTTATTATGGTGTATTTATACCTTACTGATTTATCAAATCTTATTCTTTTTTTATCCCCTCCACCTTTTTGGCACCTTCATCTATGCCGATAACCATGCTCTGATTTCCCTAGATATGAAGCGCCGGATCCACCAATAAGTTTGGTCGCTACCCCAGACTGTTGGTCCTTCCTAGTTTCGTCTCTGTTTTCTGCCCACTCTTGTAGCTATGTTGGTATTAAATAGCTAACTAATCAATTAAATACATTAGAGTTTCTTATTTTATGGCAATTTACCTATATATCTTCTAACTGCAGCTTTTTCTTAAAAAAAAATTTTATCTTCTAGCCTTATTTTTAACTTTTTAAAAATCTTCAAGCTATAGTTTTTTCCCTTAATTTCTACTCTGCGTTTGATTTTGAAATTCTGCCTCTTAATTCAAATTTGTAACTCGATAAGGTCATTTGGAAGTTGGAGCTTGAATATCTATTGGAAGAGAGCTCAGATCAAATTCGCGGCAGATTGATATGTATATGAAAGCAGCAAACAGGGGAATAAGTAACAAGGCAAGAAACGGTTCAGCAACACAAAGATTTCAACGAGGAGCTGAACCTAGCGATCGAATAACGGTGTGGCCAGGTATACCTGGAACGAGAAACATCGTAGATCTGTCCTTTGATAGCCATGAGTAAGGGCTTGTTTGGATCAGCACCGTCGTAAGCTCTCAGCTCCACCTCCGTCACATCGCCCATCTGCACCGGCTCGCGGAGTACAAACTCGTTCTCTCTCTTGACGGCGGTGTAATCATTTGCCGCCACAAACATGCCAGAGACAAACTTGTAAGTCACGAACATCAGCGCCAGTATGGTGAAAAAAGCCGCCGGAGACAGCCCCGTGTACTGGCTGATGGATTCCGTTAGCAAATCCCACACCGCCATGAACTGATTTCGTTTCTTGGGAGGAGGAAATAAGGGTTAGGTAGGGTTTTGATAGTCAAATGGAAATGGGATTTTATCGGCTGATTGGTGGGAGGGCGAGGGTGTGAATTGACTATATCGGGCACGGAACAGCATGAAACATAACCCTTTTGCCACCAACCGTCGCCCGAACATCAAATGGTAATTATCGGTTTTCGTAACCATGTCCATTTTGTAAATACAATAATAAAAATATATTGATCAAAATTTAAAATTAAAACAATATACGTGTAATCAAATATAATTAACTATATTTACATTTTTTAGGAAAAAAATTAAAGTAAGATCTAATTTTATTAATCAACCAAACCAAGTACACCAATGACTTATTAAAGGCGTTTGGCAAGGAAAATTTTGTTGTGACTGCACTGCCACTTCAGTGAGTTCATCAATCAAGCTAGACAATGATGAAAGAAAAATCTCCATATACACAACAATATACAAAGGCTATGTTTGGTGTGTAGGATAGGATAACTAAAGGATTAGTGATTAGAGTGATTAAAAAATGAGAGATGATGATAAATAATATAGTGAGATAAAATATGTAATGTTTGGTATGATTTTAAAATTATGGATTAATTTTGTGTATTATCTTGAAATGACCAAAATATCCTCACTATGTGTATATAATCACCTTACCTAAATATAATAAACATAAACAAAAAATAAATAAATAATAATAAATAAAATAATAATAATAATAAACAAATAAATAATTTTAAAAAATATTTGATTAATTCTTATTATTTTTAATATTATTTTATTACATATTCATTAAATATCATTCATTATTATCTTTTTTTCTTGTTAATATTTATTATATAATTATTTCTTATTACTTATAATGATTTTGTTGATTTACGTTGATTATTTTTTATTATTTTGTTACTAATTTATTTTTATTTTACTAATTATTCATCTTCCAATTCGTAACTGTTATTATTTATCAAAAAATTATTTCTTATTATTTATTAATAACTTTTTTGATATTAATAATAAAAATTCATTTTCTTTTTTTTTTCTAAAATTATTTTTTTATACAATAATTATTCTCGTTATAATTAATGACATATTATTTTAATCAATAATTTAATTATAGTTTCATCATTAATTATAATTATAATTAATCAGTAATTTTATTATTCAATAATTTCTTATTAATTTAATTTTTTTTTTATCATTATTTAATTTTTTATTATTGATATTAATTTGTATCTTCTCATTTATTATTATTATTATTTTACATCTTATTATTTATTTATTTATTATTATTATTATTGTTAATTTGAATTATATAATTTGAAAAATAATTAAAAATTAAATAGTGAGTAGTAAATCCATAAGCTGGGATTAAGACGATTTTTAAGATTGTACAATTATATTTTATTGCATAAACTTTTATATTTTAATATTTATCTCGAATTCTTATCATAAATATTATTAAATCATATGTATAAATTTAGTTCATACTTGTTATTAAAGGGTAAAACAAGAATTATACATTATTGTCTTTGGGTTGTATAAAGAATCACTTGGACAAAATGTGATAGTTAATCTCCCATGTAATATGTACAGTGCTGGGCCATACACGGGCCATGTGATAGCCCACAAGATAATTGGGAGTATCAATACTTATACCAAACATGTGATGAGGAGTGATTACTCATCAATCACCCTTTTATCACCCACACCAAACATACCCAAAGGGTAAATTGGATCATTTCTGTATCTTATTGCTAGCCGACAAGATAAAATGTATGCAGTTTGTTTGTGAGCTTGTTTTCAAGATAATTCTAAGTAATCTCATTATATTGCAGCTAAACACATACTTAAATATCTTTAAAAAACTCAATGTGTAGATGTTTGGTATCCCAAAGACTCGTGTTTTAATATTATTGTATATCCTCATTTAAGTATTAGCTGAAATAATATAAATATTTTTATATAATAAATTTTGTAATAATATCTAAATTTAAATAATTATTATATTATATCAGCAATTTTAATAAATTTTCAAACGTTAATATTTACTAATTTTAATAATTAATTATATAAAATAACACTTCGTGGATTGTACGAGTAAAATTCAAATTATTATAAAACTTAAGTCAAATAAAAACAAAGATATTGACTACCATCTTTCACACTAAATGATGACTAAACTTGTTCATTGTGAAATCTTTTTTACAAGACTAATCTTGACTATCTTTGGCTCCTTTTGAAAACGTGGTTTAAAGAATATATGGACAAATCTATTACCCACAAGTGCTAAGAACTTATTTTCAAAAGTTCCAATGCAAAACATAACTACTTTTAAAATATAGTTGCATCCTTGACAATAAACAAATTAAACCTCACATCCTTTGGCCAAATCCAAGAAACACCAGCTGTCCGATAATATTTGTAATCCAAACATTCTTCATCTAATGTAATTAAAATGATATATCATGATCACCATATAAGATGGCCACTATATATATATATATATA